>NC_056744.1:1270446931-1270491931 GCF_019279795.1 Protopterus annectens
TATATATATATATATATATATATATATATATATATATATATATATATATATATATACATATATATATATATATATATATATATATATATATATATATATATATATATATATATATATATACATGTATATATATATATACATGTATATATATATATATATATATATATATATATATATATATATATATATATTTACATACATGCAACTTCCACTTGTTCAGACTTGAACCAACTTTTAGACTATTAGACAAATACCAGCAACCAAACAGTTTCCCATGATGTGGACCCCACTGGGGCAGGATAGCATGGGAAACCACCCTCAGCAGCTAGCCAGCCCTAAATACCCCTTAGAAGCACAGCCTTACCACACAGCAGCAGCAGAAAAATTGTTGAATCACACCAACAGAAATCATATCTCTCAATCTCTAAGCACTAGAAATCTGGACAAAGCTTAAAATAATGGGAGCACAAAGAGCCAACATAGGGACAGATTTCAAATATTCTTCTTATAAGCTTAGGAAGTTGCTAAAATAAAAGGATCTATGCTAGCATGCATTTTCTGAAGGATATGAAGTCTGAAACTCAAACTTCAGTCCTCAGTGATTTGCCAGAAAACCTCAATTTTATGAGAAAAAGACTAAAGACATGAGGCAACAATCTGGACATTCTGCGAAACTGGTGAGTTGAGAGATATGACAGGTATATTGGTCTGGTGGCCCAGAAAAGTAGGAGGAATGCAAGGGGAGGGGGTCAGTCTGCCCTGCAACTGCAACAAAAAGTGGAGAGAGGAAAAATGGTTTCACACTGCTGAAAATGACAGAGTTCTTCCCCGCACACTTCATTAAGTACCAGGGGCTACAGGAGACATTCCCGCTTTCTTCACTGCAGGAACACAGACAAAGTTCTCTGCTGGTAAAGCTCATTTGTCATTGTGGCCCTTTGCCCCCCAAAAAACTCAAACTACCCGAGGAGGCTAGTCTGTCCAAAGTGTCCCTCGGCAGCACAAATTTACCACAAAAGTGTCTCTCACTCACACCAAGAGGAATCCTGCTCTGGTGGCCCATGAAAGCAGGGAGAACGCAAAGGGGACAGTCTGCCCAACTACCACTCACTAGGCTGTTTGCAGGCTCTTCTTCTCCTTTCATGACCATTGTCCATAACTTGTTACCCCATACGAATATTTCTGCATTCCTACAGTGGCAAAATCATAAAACAACTGGTTATTACATTCTCAATATATATATATATATATATATTTTAAACAAGAAATATCCTTTATATGAATGAAAACAAGCCATACTGATATATTTTCAGTTGCAGATTTTATATACCCCTTATAATCTATCTAGCCATTGGCAATCAAACATTAGCAAGTTCATTCAGTTCTTGCCTTCCATTAAACCTCATTCATCCTCCAAAACATTATTCGGTGTGTATTGTTCCCACAATTTCCAATTTTTTTCTTTGTAATTTGCGCCTACCCTTTTCTAAAGATTCCACTTCCAGTTCTATAATCGCTATTACTATATTCATTTCTTATAGTACAGTTGGTTTAGATTTTGATTTCCATCTTCTAGTAATTGCTTTTTGACAGTGAACAGAATTAAACTTAGCAAGGCCTTACTATGCCTAGGCAATTGTGATTCTGTGCCATAACTTGAAAAAATGCATTAACTTAGTTACACCAATTTCTTCACCCAGTATTTCTGGTAGAGTAGTCTACATGGCATTTTAAATCTCTGTCAACTCATTACACTCTCAAAAATACATTACCAATGGCCTCTTTCTTCCCCACTATATCTCCAATATTGCTTGGGGGATAAAATACCTATGCAAATACAAAGCTCATAAGTCTTCTAGACTTTGTTGCATAGTTGGGAGCCATGCATATACTTCCCATTGTTTATTTGTGAATTGCTTATCCAGTCTGTCATCCCAATTCTTTCTAACCTCCTCTGATTGATTCTTATAGTTATCATGCAATATAATATATGCCCTACTAATTATCCCTTTTTTAACAGCAGTTTCTGTTCTAGATTCTACTAAAAAACTGTACCAATGCAGACCTTTTGCTTTGGATCCCCTATATCATTCTGGGTGATGGCATGATGCTACTCAGGGCTAGGGTCTTACCTGCCTGTGCTACAAGATCGGACAGCCTTGTCTCTTTGATAGGAAAGGCAATTTCTAGCCTGCAGTCCAAATTAATTCTTAGCCTCTTCTCAATTCTATTACCTTTCCCTCTCTCATTATTTGCTCCTAATACCTTGGTTCCTTTGCCAGTTTTCTCTAGTAAATTCCAGCCCCTTTTGTCTATTCTCTGTACCCCTAATTGCAGTCATCCGTAATGGCAAAATCTCCTTTCTCCATCTCCATGTTGGCTTAGTTCTTAGATTACTTTCTGAATATAATATTCTTTAAGGACACTGTTATTCTCATTAAGGATCTGAATCCAAAATCCCAGTCTCTTCTTGTTTCTTAAGCTTCCCCGTCTTCATCATCATCATCATCCCTTTCAACTTTGAATTATAGCTTTCTGCTTGTGCTATCTATGGCAGCTTTGACTGTGCAGCTCTGTGTGAAGCCAGAGGTGATGCCAGGCTAAAAGTTAATGTCTGTGAAATGTGACAGGAAGGCACCTTCTCCTAAGATAACAGACAAGGTTTAAACAGCATTGGAATGCAATGGTCACTGAAACTTTTTAAAGCCCATTTGGGATGCAAGTAAGGAAGAATTGGATGTAAAAGTATTGGCAATTGTGATGGGTGTGGGGCTAGTTGTTTTTTACTTGTTTGCCTTTGAGCTTATGAATCAATAAATTGTCATTTTTTTCCAAGCTTCGTGCTGGCCCTTCATTTTTTGGATAGAGTTTGAGGTCTATGGGGTCTTGGCACTTGCCGTACTTGCGAGGGTATTTTTTTCATTTAGTTCGTTGTTTCCTCACTGTTGGCATCTAGTGTGGTTACCATCCACATTGCTGTGGATGTACAATTTGTTGTTCCCACTGATTTTTGCTCCAGGATGTTCCTTTAAGTCCACAATTAAGCTGACATTTTAATGTGAGGACGCATTTTCAAGTTTAAGTCTAGTTTGGACTGTTACTTGGATTATTCCTGTGTTTTTTATTGTGGTGGCTAAGCTTTCTGGCCTACAGGACTAGAGGTTCTTTTTGGACATAGTTTCATTTTTCTCAGTTGAGATTACAGGATATTTATTTGAGGACATTGCCCTTATATAGGATTGTTTTTTTACAGGGAAATGGCTACATCTTTGTGTGGATATTTTCGCACAGTTATTGAAACATTTTGGACTATTTGTGGTGGTTATGTGATTTGGGTTTGGGACCCATTATGGTGTACGTGGTGGCTTGATTTTTCATTATACTTTGTGTTCTTGCAAACTTTGTGAGTCAGAAAGCATTTTGGCCAAGGGACTGGAGATTTACCCGGACTGTTCTTCTTTAATTACGGCCAAAGGAATTCTTTTGGGGTCGTATCATCTCAGGAAGGATCTGATTGAGGATTCGTGCAACCTATTTTATAGCGAAGGTTATGGACAGGGACTTCATATTTATTCATCTATATTTACCTTGGGCCTGCATATACGTTGTTTGGGATGATTGTGCATTTGGTGAACATTTACATTTATTTAATTGATTGATGCTGGATTTCATACAGTTCGTATGTTTTTTCTACTCTGTATAATCGGAGAGGAGGTTATCACCTCATTTATGATGTATTGATGTTGTATGTTTTCTTCATGCTTCACCTATGCATTTAAATGATTGGGGTTGAATGATATTATTTTAAGGGTGCAGGCTTGCAGTATCAGGGGTTACTATTACCATCTGACATAATTTATGTTATTCAATATATTGTACATCTGGTTCATTGCACTAAATACTAATGAGAAGGGAATGGAGCGGTAGTGTCTCAATATATATATATAGGGGCTTTTTTGCACTATCGGGTTGTGATCATTAATATGATTACCAAAAGTTCTCCGGTTCCACCAATAAGTGCCCACGACTGCCAAAAGAATGGTAAATCCACAGTTTATTGAGACAAACAAACGAACTGATACGACAAACCACTGTAAACACACACAAAAACAGCAAAGTGCGATACAAAGTTAAGTGCTTTCAACCAAATCAATTGGTCTTCATCAGAACTAAAGCGTATAACTGTTACACTGTTTAAATAACTTTAGTGGCGCCAAAACCATTCATCGTTCCTTAAAGTTGCATTAACCATTTGTTAACATTTGATGTATACATCCCTTATAATACCTTATAATACCATAAAAATAACAACAACATTTTTACACATAAAATTTTTTAAAAGAATGTTTAAAAAATGTTTAGAAGTGTTTAGAAATGTTTAGAAAAATGCATATATTAAATTAAATTACTATAAAATAATATTGAAATGGTTTAAAAAAGTAATATATCATTCTGATTTCGATCATTAATATGATACCATCTTTATTTACAGTTGAGAATAGGAATACTGTTCAAGTATTTGGGGGGTTTCAGCCTGCTTGTCAAGTTTGATTTACATAATATATGGTGGAATTAATTTGAGATGAGGCTGTAACACAGGTGTCTTGGACTTCTTTTTTTACGATTTGGACAGTTCACCAGCTCTTGCATATTCTAAGTAGTTATTACTAACATATATTTATATTTTTTATCTAGGGAATGTAGCATTGTGTGCCTTTCTGAATTATTGGGGATTCAGATATTTTTTCATATATCTCTTTGTGTGTTTTATTTGTTGGGACACACATTAGCTATTATTGTTCCCTTGGTAGATTGAGTTTATGGTGGTTGGACCCATTGCGTTCATGGACAACATTTGTAGTTCTAAGGGGAAACATAGCATTGTGGCTGAGCTGCGGGGTTGAAAAAAGTCTTTTTTTGATTTAAATTTGACTATTTCCTCTAACCACAAGGGCTATTATGGTTTCCCCTTAGTCGGTTCCTTCATTGTTCTTCTACAAGTTGAAATTTTGGGTCTCCGCCACACTAGTCTGACAATTTGCTGACTGAAGTTATACAGCAGGGTCACACTTCCAGGGGAACATAGCATCCTGCACCTGATAATTTTCATTAGGGTATTATCCCATTATTTGTTTCAATTGCTATGCGAGATGGCTATTATAGTCCCCCCTCTTTTTTTATTTTTTGAATTTTTTGACTATATATAAATGAAGCATATGCTTTAAGAAATTGAGTCATATAGGTAATGTCCTACTGGTCCGTGTGTTTATTTAGGAAGTGTTCAAATTACTAATAAGGTTTCCCAGACATCTGTGTTTATTCATACATTTTTGTTGGATTTTTTGGTGAAAATAAGGGGCTGATTACCTTCTTGATTACTTGGGGGTGGCTCCTCGTTCCCTGTAGGATTGCCTTAGCTTTACGAGGTATATTTGAGACAAACTTTTTGAACATGGACTTGGCCTTGATCTTAAAAGGTTTATCTTCTGATAAAGATGATTTGCATGTTTTTGGTTTGGGACATTCAGATAAGGGGTTAAGGAAAAGGATAACATTAATGACCCGGCCAACCAGTGCAAATTGGCCTTTCAAAAACTTACTAAGAACATGAAAACCCTAAGTACAAACTGAAATAGTTTAAGGCTCATCAGTTAAAGGGGATCACCCCTAGGGGCTTACAGGTTAGGATTCAACCTCTAGTCTATAGTGTGGATGACATTTTGTCAGAACAATGGGCACAGGTTCAACAAAGTGCCTCCATAGGATTTGTGGATGCTTTGACATCATACTATGAATAAACAATGAATCAGAGTATCACGGAGGTAGAATCCTCCTGTGAGGACATTAAAATTTATGAAACATTACCCTGTTATATGCCGTTTCAACCAACTCAGCACTGATTTTCTCAATCTTGAACAATTATTGAAAGAGAAAAAGATGAAAAAATTCAATTGGGACATGGGGGACTATGAGAAGGGTAAATCATTTGAGTCTCATAAAAATGTCAAATTTAATATCAATGATGAGACAATTCACACAAAAAAGAAAGAGGCCTAAGTCCATTTTGAAGAAACCCAGGGGATCTCTCAGTGGTACATCGGGGAGGATTTGTCCTTAACCACTGATGTGGATGGCAACCGCACTTTAGATTCACCCAACCTCAAAAGATACAACCTGGACCATCCTTTAGGGTTAGAACAAGGAGGGGGGAGAAAACATAGAACAAATAAGTAATCTGGAGAGTCTTCTGAAACTTATGATACAACATTAAATGAGTGTATGAATGTTCACAATATTTCCTCTATAGCACTCTCAAAAGTTGAAATTCAAATTCTCAATAAAGGTCTCAATTTTGTACCAGGCTTTTTGTCTCAGAGGATTCCTTGGCACAGGATGTCATTAGCTTTTGGCGTTTGTTGAATTTAAAACTGCATTTTGGTTCTGACTCAGTTAGAAATATGAACATATTTAAATTTCAAAGATCTATTTTTATGCCACCTATATCTCAACAGGTTCCCATGTTTCAATCCAGTGTTCTCAAAGATCTGCATTATAATTGGCATGAACACTCCACTTTTCCCCATAATCTCTCAAAGAAGGAACAACTGGTGATTAAAAATGTGAAAAACAATAGGAATGGGGTGATTATGCCAGCTGATAAGGGAGGAGCAGTGGTGGTGGTGATGGATCGAGATATGTATCATGGTGAGGCCCAGAAACAGTTGAAATATGGGAGATATTACATGCACATGCCCCTGGATCCCACCTCAAGATTCAAGATAGAGATTGATGCATATTTAGCAGATGCAAACGAGGAGGGCATTATTACTGCTTCAGACTTATTTATCTCACGGTGCAGGACCCCAAATCTCAATATCTCTATTTGCTCCCCAAAATACACAAGGATCCAAAGAATCCACCTGGGAGACCTATAGTATTAGGCAGGGGGTCTCTTAAGGAACCTTTATCAGAGTTTTTGAGTCAATACTTGAAACCACTTTTGGGTTGTGTCTGTGCCTGTATCCAGGATACCACACAGTTTCTGGGAATTGTTTCGGATATGCAGTTAGAATCAGGGTGGTTCCTTTTTACTCTGAATGTCACTGCTTTATACACCAACATCCCACATTGCGTGGGTTTGTTGACATTATAATTTTGGTTAGAAAAGTGTGAACATTATCAGCCAGGTTGTAATACATTTTTAGTCTGTTTAGCGGAACATGTTCTAACCAAGAATGTACTATATTTTCAGGGAGAATGCTTTTGGCAGGTGCAGGGAACAGCAATGGGGGCCACTTTTGCACCCATTTATACTGATTTATTTATGGCATATCTAGAAGAGGAACTCATTTATGACCCCAGTCATAATATACACCTTGAGGAATAGACATCTGGAGATGGTATCTGGATGATTGTTGGATGGCGTGGAAGGCTGATGAGATATATTTACATGAATTTGTGGAATACTTAAATGAAAATAAATGGGGTATTGAGTTCAAGTTTAACTACCATCTACAACAGATCACTTTCCTTGATGTTTTGGTAACTAGGAATGTGGACAACACCTTGGGCACTCAGATCTATCGCAAATTTCCCCAATACAGTTCACTTCTTCATGCTACGAGCTTCCACCCCCACCATATCATCCGGAACATACCAAAGTCACAGTTTCTCCAGATCAGAAGAGTTTGCTCTGATACACGGACTTATAACATTATGGAGATGAGCTTGTTCATAGATTTCGGAGCAGGAGTTATGAACAGGGAATCATTACCATGGCATATCGGTGGGTATCTATTCAGAAAAGACAGGAATTATTGAGTTATAAGGAACGCCAACTTGGGGATGCATCTAAATTGAGGTTTGTCACCAGTTTTGGCAGGGACACCAGGTCACTTATGGATACTGTCAACAGACACTGGAACATCCTACTGGCGGATGACAGATTGTATGAGATTCATGGGGAGAAGTGTTCATATGTTCTTCGTGTTTCACTGTTGCAGTCATTACATTTGGGGTAATCTGCTGGCAGGTTGCCCTCAGTCAGCCTGAATCCAAAAGTCTTGGGTCCTGCGTCAGTTGCTGTCTTCTCTTCTATGACATCAGGTCGTCAGGGGTATAAAACATGCAGCCGACGCCATTTTCTTTAGTCTTTCTTGCCGCGTGGTGCCCGAAGCAGAAGCATTTCGCAAGTGCCGGTCGGCCGACTACTGAAATATTGGAGTTTGAGTTTCAGAACCGAAGTCTTCACTAAAGCTAAGTACCCTGTTGGGGAAACTTTTTTTCTTGCTTTTTACTGATGTCAGAAAAAGTTAATAATTGTATTACTTGTGGGAAGCAAATACCTCATAAGGATTTCCATTTATAATGTATTCCTTGCCTAGGCCCCGATCACAACGTGCCTGGCTGTCGGTTTTGTGCTAGATTTAACCAACGCAATATTAAGTTTCGGTATATTTTTGCATTAAAATATTTTGGAAACAGATTTAACTACCCAGAAATATTGTCGGATTGCAATCCGTCTACCGGAGTACATAAAAAACATGAAGAAAAGGACAGAGAAAGGCAGTTGAGATCCAAAACTGACGATGAAGTTTCTCCTAAGCCAGTCGCTGGTTCGCCAGTACTCAGTGAGGTGCTTTCGCAGCCCCTGATACCCACTACCTTTGAGTCACAGGCATCTACTGACACCCATGTGGTGTCCGGCATGCCGCAAGATACTCAAGGTATTGGAATGATGGATTTATCTCCCTCGGATGGGTCTGGAGCCGCTGAGCAGGCACCGGCTTCTGAGCGTGTATTCAGACCTCAACATTTATATATCAAACCAATGACAGCTGCAAAATCAAAGGCAAAGACAACTTCTAAAACTAAAAAACCAACGCCTGAGCCACATGCACAGGCCTCTATGCCTAAAAAACAGATGATCAAAATGGCTGAAGACCTTATTACTTTGATCAGGGGTACCCATCCCCCTCCAGATAAGAGGCCTAGGCAAGACACTGATTATGAATCTTCAGATCAGGTTTCTATTTCTTCTGATTCCTCTTCTGATCAGGAATTATCTATACCTCCCTATGAGGATTCTGATGCTGAGGAGTCTATTCCATCTGCATCTCCTCCGGAGGATTATTCATTTGGAGAAACCTTGCATACTTTGAGGGAGCATTTTCACTGGGAGAGTCAAGACTTCTCAGAATCAAAAAAGAGACTCAGGGATTTCCTTCTTCTCCCTCAGTACAAGCCTTTAGCCATTCCCCCTGTTTTAGACATTGTGGATGATGTGTTTTAGGAGTCAAGCTTGACCCCTGACTCCTTACCTCCGGCTCCCAGTAAGCCTGACAGATATTACAGGGTCCCTGACTTACATACATTTTTATTTAGAAACCCTGCTGCTGACCCTGAAACTATTTCACAGGGTCCAAAGGGAGTTAAGGCCTCAACAGCAAAAAACCCTACCCCCTCTGACAGAGATTCAAGGGCACTAGACAGATGGGGAAAAAAGGTTTATACATCTGCAACCTTGGCAGTCAGGGCCTTAAACTGTCAATTTCACATGCTTAAGTACCATCAACATGTTATGGGATTGTTGAAACAGAAAATGATGTTGATTTCAGAATGTGCAGAAAATAAAGAATTGCAGGAATTATTGCATGCAGCTGAACAAGTTGGAAAACATACGTTGCAATGTGGTTTTGATTCCTTAGAGGCCTCCTGCAGGGCTGCAGTTACTGGATCTGTGATTAGGAGACATGCCTGGTTAAAGGAAAAAAAATTGCCTGATCATGTTAAAGCTAAATTGCTAGATGCACCTTTACAGCATGATTCTTTATTTAGTATTAAGGCAGAGGAGGTTTTAAAGAAAATGGAAGACAAAGCTAAGTCTATGCAAACTGTTAAAGACTTCTTACAAGTGCAGCCACCAAGATTCAGTAGACACTGGCCTACAAAAAATTGTTCCTTTCCTGTGTCAGACAGAGCTCAAAGGGGCAAATCCAGATGCCCAAAGGGTTCCAGATACCAGGCACAAGATTCATACAGGTCAAAGCAATGGGGCGCATCTACCTCCAAATCTGGGGGAGATAAAGCGCAAACCTACAGAAAACAGTCCCAATGACTTCCCTCTGCCTACACCAAGCACTTATCTTTTGACAGCACCCTTAGGGGGAAAATTAGCACTTTTTGCTCAAAATTGGCAGTTAATAACCCAGGACAAGTGGGTACTAAACATAGTATCACAGGGATACAGATTCCATTTCCACACTCTGCCAATGGCAAACGGTTGGCCAGATCTGCCAAAAAATCAATGGGCAGAGGCACAGAAACAGGTTACATCACTCATGGATATGAGGGCCATTCAGACAGTACCAGAACAGGAAAAAGGACAAGGTTCTTACTCAAGACTGTTCTTGGTACCCAGAAAGGACAAGGCCTGGTGGCCAATACTGGATTTATCAATTTTGAACACATACCTGGACATTCCAAAATTCAAAATGCTGACTTTGCAGCAGCTTCTGCCCATGCTGGGCAAGAATGCTTGGCTGGTGACATTAGACCTAAAAGAGGCATACCTGCATGTCCCAATAAGACAATCGTGCAGAAGATACCTCAGATTCAAGGCTGGATTAATGCATTACTAATTCTCTGCTCTGCCCTTTGGCTTATCTACTATGTCCAGGGTCTTTACAAAGTGCCTGGCACCAGTAATTGCATTTTGCAGACAAAGAAGTATGCAAATATATCCTTACTTGGACGATTGTCTCATTCAAGCAGATAACAAGGACACTCTTCTTGGACACCTGGCATTTGTGAAAAAGCTTCTAACATACCTAGGGTACACTATAAACGAAAAGAAATCACAACTGGTACCCTCTCAAAAGATAACATTCCTGGGTGCAAGCTTGAATACAACTGCCCAGATGGCTTACCTTACACCAGACAAACAAAGGCAACTGACTACTTACTTCAAACTGATGGCAACAAAAACCCAGTCTTCTGCAAGACAAATTCTGCTGGCTCTGGGCTTCATGGCATCCTGCATCCTACTATTTCCATATGCAAGACTGCATATGAGGAAACTTCAGTGGTACCTAAAAGGTTTATGGAGTCAACATTCACACAGTCTGGAAACAATGATTCCTCTCATTCCCTGCCTGTAACAGGAGTTCCTATGGTGGGTAAAGGCCTGTCAACAAAACATGGGATGGCCCTTCACTCTACCCCCTGCCAGCCAAACCTTAACAACAGACGCATCAGATTATGCCTGGGGGGCCCACATGGCAGGAAGATGCATTCAGGGCATATGGGAACCCAAACAAATGCATCTACATATCAACCAGAAAGATGTGCTAGCTGTTCAAAATGCCCTAACAGCCTTCAAGGACTTACTTCATCCAGGACAACTACTGATAAAGACGGACAACACCACAGTCATGTGGTATATAAACAAGCAAGGAGGCACACACTCATATCCCCTTTGCAGATTAGTCATGGCACTGTGGGACACAGCTTTCACCTACCAAATACATCTTCAAGCTCAATTCCTGGCAGGAAAACAAAACACTCTGGCAGACGATTTAAGCAGAAACCTTATGGATCCTCACAAGTGGAAACTAAATCCACAAGTCTTCAGCATGATAACACAGAAATGGGGGAGCCCAGACATAGATCTATTTGTCTCTCCTCAAAATTATCAACTGAAAAGATTCTGCACAAGGACTTATCACAGACAAGCATGGAAAGTGGACACCCTATCCATTTACTCCTTTCCTCCTCTGCCTCTTCTACCCAAGGTCCTCCTAAAGGTCAGACAAGAGAAGCCAAAGATGATATTAATTGCCCCGGACTGGCCCTGCAAATACTGGTACCCAATCCTAAGGAACTTGTCTCATTACCCAGCTTGGACCTTGCCTCAAACACCACAACTACTGTCCCAGCAAAACAATCAGATCCTGCACAATCAACTACAGACTCTAAACCTGGCAGCATGGCTAATCAGGTAATCATACAAACAACACCTCTCAGTAAAGCTGTGATGGATGTCATTTTGGAAGCCAGAAGGCCTAGTACTGGAAAATCATATGCTGACAAAAGGAAGAGATTCTGTGCTTGGAATCAAGCACAAGGAACTGATACAGCAGAACCAAATATTCCTCAGATATTACAATACTTAACTGAGATGCTTGACAAAGGCCTATCTTTCTCATCAATCAAAATCCATGCCTCTGCCATTTTGGCTCATTACAACACAAAGCCACCAATCTTTTCTCATCCTTTACTAAAGCAGTATCTTAGAGGAGCCAAAATGTAAGGCCCCATAGAAGATCACCATTATCTGCATGGGACCTCAATTATGTGTTGGAAAAACTCACCCTGCCTCCATTTGAACCAGCTGCTACCGCTGATATAAAGTTGTTATCATGGAAGACAGCTTTGCTACTAGCAATTACTTCAGCAAGAAGAGTTTCAGAGCTACAGGCCCTCATGGCTGTAAAGCCTTTTATCATAGTTTACCTGGACAGGGTGTCTCTGAGGACAAATCCTACTTTTATGCCTAAGGTGGTTTCCAGTGTGGCTCTTAACCAAACAATTAATCTGTCAACTTTTTATCCAAATCCGCAGAACAAAGGGGAGAGAATTCGGCATTCCTTGGATGTTCACAGACAGCTAAGATTCTACTTGAGCAGGACTAAAGCTCTAAGAAAAACTGAGCAATTACTATTGTCATATGCTGCAGGATCAGAAGGAAAGGCTATTTCAAAGCAGACAGTTTCAAAGTGGATAAGCCACTGCATCCGTTTCTGCTACTTACACCATGGTAAACCTGTGCCCAAGGGCATTAGGTCTCATTCCACCAGAGCTGCAGCTACTTCAGCAGCCTTTCTCAGAGGAGTACCAACCAAAGACATTCTAGAGGCTGCTACTTGGAGTTCTGTTCACACCCTTACAAAGCATTACCATTTGCCTCTCTACTCTAAGTCCAGGGTAGGCTTTGCCACTGCAGTGCTGCAGAGCCTTATAGCCGCACCTAATGCTGTTTAGCTCCAGTCACCCAACCATAGCTTTAGGATTCTACCCAAATGTAATGACTGCAACAGTGAAACATGAAGAACATAGTACAGTTGTGTACACTTACCATAAATGTAGATGTTTGAGTGTATTCACTGTTGCAGTCCAGGTTATCCTCCCACCATCCCCCTGTCATTCTGAAGTTTATCTTTCCTTCACTATCTTCTACAACCTATGTGGTGTATTTGCTTGTAGATGAAGGTAAAGTTTATATTGATGCATGTATTTATATATATATATATATATATATATATATATATATATATATATATATATATATATATTGCTACCTTTTTGGGGGCACCTGACATCGGGGGCAAGAAAAACTAAAGAAAATGACGCATCGGGGGCAAGAAAAACTAAAGAAAATGACGTCGGCTGCATGTTTTATACCCCTGATGACCTGACGTCATGGAAGAGAAGACAGTAACCGATGCAGGACCAAGACTTTGGAATTCAGGCCGGCTGAGGGCAACCTGCCAGCAGATTATCCCAAATGGAATGACTGCAACAGTGAATACACTCAAACATCTACATTTATGGTAAGTGTACACAACTGTACTTTTCTTTTCATAGAGGCCAAACACTGGGTTCACATTTTAGTTATTACAAATGGTATCAGGATACCACTTGTCACCTCCAACAATGGACCTTAACAGGGGGCATGCTATGTGGATGTACCCCTTGTGGACATTGCTCACATTGTCCTAGGGTAGTCAAAACCAAACAATTTACCAGCAAAAAGACTACTGTGGTTTTTGACCTTAAATTCCTGGCTAATTGTAGTTCTGACTGGGTAATATATCTGGCAACATGCTCATGTTTTGCATTCTACATTGGCAAACCTCTAGACCACTTAGGATGAGGATTAGTGAACACATAAGCGACATTAAAATCAAAGGCAGTCTAATGACCTCTAATGACCTCTTTAAACATACAACAAAATATAATTATATTTTTTTAGATTTACTGTTATTGATAGAATAAATGGAGACAGAAGGAATAAGTTGGGTTGGCATTCTATCCTGGATTGCAAAGATAAAAGTGGATAATTAAATTGGGGGGCCTTTTTCCTCCAGGCATAAATAAGCATCTGTAACCAACCAATGAGGATGTATGTATGATCATTTTGTTGGGTATATAGCTGTTGCTATATGCAGTTATGTGTACTGGCTTTGTGCTCACACTGAGGAAGGCTGATAAAGCCAAAACTGGTTTGTTTTTTGGGATTTGGGCCTTTTTATTAATCCCTACCCTTTATGTGTTGTTTTTTTACTTCTTTGCATTTGAGCTTATGAGTCAATAAATTGTCATTTTTTCCACACTTTGTGCTGGCCCTTCTTGTTTTGGATTGAGTTTGATGTCTTTGGGGCCTTTGCACTTGTCGTACTTGCGAAGGTATTCTTTTCATTCAGCGAGCTGGTTTATGACCAGTCTCTGTAGCAACAATGAAGTCATCCAAAGACTTGGCTAGATACTTGTGACTTAATGAAATGTTGAGAGACAAGTGTAATGTTGCTGTGAGAACATCCTAACTGTGGAAATTATCTAGTCATTTTAAGGTACAGTACTTCTCATAGCAACTAACTAGGAAATGTAGATAGCTGGAGTTAGATTTTTCTGTATGCATTCTGTCTGAGTTTATTGTACTTTAACAGTCTGAAATATCACAAATAGGAGTCAAGCTCATAATTCAGAAAAAAAAAAAACTTTATTACACATCTTGTGATATTTTTTTTCTGCATTACAAGCTTGACTCCTATTCATATCATTTTGGACTGCCTTGAGTTCTGTTGCCTATTTGTCTCTGGTTACTGAAGGTTCCTCTGTGTCTTATCAGTTCTTTAGTGGACTTCACTTTAATCTTTTTTGTGTCAACCTGTGTATATTTTATTTGGTATTTGTGCTATTTTCTTTATTATTTAAGTTACACCCATTTTAATTATCTTTAAGCTATTGTGGCTGGTATTTATTAATAACAAGAGTATTTATGCACATCTGCTTAAGTGAGAAGAGGGTAACCATTTACACTGTGGAATAACAAACTGTAAAGGCCACGTCTTTGAGACTGCTTTGGCCAACTATGTGTAAAAGAGATGTCAAGTGGCACAGTCAGTGCATACAGGTAACTGGAAGTCTCTGACTTTGTTCAGAGTGGTGGCAGTACTACCAGGCCCAGGAAGAAAGCTGTGAATAACAGGAGGATACAACAGCCTTCCCTGGAAATTATGTGCATGTGTATTAATATGAAAAATAATACTTTGAGTAAAAGGTAGCTACTGTGGACAGAAAAGCACTGGGAGACATTGGTTCACAGAGAGAGTGGTGTGGCTCTCTAAGTAAACAGTTTGCAATCTAGTTTGGGTGTAGAGGTTGGACACCCAGACCTAGGACATAGAGCACTCCCTCTATGCTCTTAGTGCCAAGGTTGCGTTTTGTGGATTATTCATTGAAACAGACTGAGTCACAGTATCTACTTGATGTTTAGTGGCATTCATTGCCATGAGGTCATCATACTCAGAAATACCACTTCAAGTCAGGTCATCCCAAACCACCTTGTTCTTTTGCAAAGATCAACTTACCTGACTTGACAGTTGCCCTCTTCCCCTCTCATAGGTTCATAAGTTCATAGGTAGATACTAAGCTATCTGCCCTAGGGCATTTATAAGCCTAGCCAGAGTGTATTTGGCTTCCGCCTCCCTATTAGATTAGCCTACTGTGCCTCTGTAAAGTAGGTCACATAAGGTACCCTTTTAAGATTAGTTTACTGTGCCTCTGTCTAGCAGGGACACTGGGGAGATCCCAGGGGTGAATTTGCGATTTCCCATCCACGCGTCCAAATTTCACTTGAAGAGGGTCAGCGAGGGGCTATGTCTAACATCAATTGGGATTCTATTCCAGAGTGAGGGGAGCCTCTGGGAAATGAATCTGTCCCTCCAGCATGTCCTATTTATTTTTGTGCTGAGGTTTAGGTCCATGGAGCTTGTAGCTCTAAGGGACTTGGATTTTTTGAGGTGGAGCATGTCCATTAATTCTGGGTTTGACATGGCTTTGTACATCAGGCATAGATCGCCTCTGAGTAGGCGGTAAGCAACTGAGTACAGCTGGAGTTTCTTTAGTTGAGCTGCATAGGACATCTGTTTGTAGCCCATGATCCTCTTGGTGAGGTACTTTTGGGGTCTCTCCAGTTGCTGCAGGTGTCAGGTAAGGTACATCCCAAAAGGGGCATTGTATTTGATTATGGGCCTGATGAGTGACGAGTAGAGGGGCACAATGACCTCTCTTGATCTAGATGCGAACCCTTTCATGATAAGGTGGGCTATATAGAAGGTCTTTCTAACCACATTGGCAATGTGATTATCAAAGGAGAGATTACTATCTACGTTGGTCCCCAAATCTCTAATTACTTCTTCCGTACTTAATGGATTACCACCTATGTGGTAATTTGTGGGCACCTTGTTTTTCCCAAAGGGGATGACTGTGCACTTTTTAGCATTTAGCTTGAGGCCGTGGTTCTGGCACCAAACATCCATCTCTGTGAGAACCTTTTGGAGGATGCTTGTGTCAGCTGGAGATTCAATTATGGCCCCCAGTTTACAGTCATCTGCGAACTTTGTCAGCCATAATCCCCCTGTGTTAGCCTGAACCTCAGAGAAGTATAAACCGAACAAGAGAGGTCCCAGAACTGAGCCCTGTGGGACTCCACTTATAACTGGTTTTGATTCGGACATGGCACCTGCGATTCTGACCATGTGGGTTCTATCTCTGAACCAGTTTGCAACCCATCTTGTGATATAGGTGTTGATATTTAAGCTGGTAAGCTTATTTATGATACCCAAGTGGTGTATTGTGTCGAAGGCTTTTGCGAGGTCCAGGTAGGCTGTGTGGACTACCTTGCCCTCATCTATGGCTTTGCTAACTGTTTCAAAGAAATCAACTAGGTTTAAGAGGCAAGATTTGCCCTTAACAAAGCCAAATTGGGTAGGGTCCAGTGTCTGGAGGCTCCCAATGTCTTTGTTTATGAGTTCCATGATAATACGCTCCATAGCTTTACAGACCAGACTAGTCAGGCTTATGGGGGCGATAGTTTCCGGGGTCCGGTGTGGCACCACCTTTGTGGAGTGGGACCACAGTAGCTGTACGCCATTCTTTGGGTACATATCCTGTAGTAAGGCTAAGTTTGAACAGTGACTTAATGTGAGGGTTCAGTTCTTCTTGGAGCTCATGTAAGACACAGCCTGGGACACCATTCAGTCCCATAGATGCTATGTTTTTTGCTTTGGAGTGGGCAGCTTTCACCTGTGCATCTGTGATGTCAGGGAGGTTACATTCAGTTGGGACAGGCATTTGCTCCTTTGGGGGGAAGGGGGGGAGAAGTTTGCGCTGAATCTGTCTGCCAGGAAGTTGGCTATGTCTGTAGGTTTCTCTAAAAATCTAATAAGAATTAACTTTCAACTTATTATTAATAAAATTTATATAATAGGACATGTTTGCATATATAAATGTCATTGTATTATATGCAAGATTAAAAACAGTCTAAATAATTAACCACGGCTCTAAAACAATAAAATATGTGTGCACAAAGTGTATACATTGTGTGCTGCCATCTAATGGTTATAATGGGTAAATAAACTCAATACTCATAACTTAGCTGATCTGAGTTTCAATACTGGCTTAATGGACAAAAAGTCATTAAGTCCCGGGGATTTGTTACATTCCAAAACTATTTGCCAGTATAATTCCTTGTATTCTAATTTATCCTCCCATAAACCACCCCTTACGTCTTTGGGCACAGAATCCAAAACAAAAAGGAAAATATTGCTTGAGGGCAAATAGTCTGGTGTCTATACAATGCATTATTCATATTCTGCTTTTTGATTTCGTACAAGTGTTCGTAAATACGACATCTAAGTTTCCTTTCTGTTTTGCCCACATAAAAGGAAGTACAGAAATTACAAGTAGCCAAGTACACTATTCCAAAGCTATTACAGTTGAAAGTACCCCTACTTGAAAGTGTTTTGTTCCTAGCTTCCAAGAAAATGTCTTTCTTATTGTGTATCCTTGGACATTGAGAACAAAACCCACATTTATATGTACCCACCCCACGTGGACCTGTGTTTTTGACCTTAGGGCCACCATATTCAAAGATTTGCTTGAAATTGGTGTCTTTCCTGTAAATAAATTTCAAGGGGGTTTGATTGTTCAATGGTAAATCTGTAAATTGAACAAATCTCCCCCATTCCCTTGAAATTAATTCTTTAATAGGTCCTGAGTCACCTGTGTAATCAAGTATGTAGGCTCTATCGTGAAAGGTGGTATTTGGGTTTGTTAAAATGTCAATCGGGGCAGGTAGATTCTGTCCCAAAATAGGGGCAAATCTTTTATGTCTCTCCCGTACTACCTCTGATACTACGTCTTCCAGTAAAGGTTTAGGATACCCTCTGTTGGCCAACATATTACACACATTACTGCACTCCTTCAGGAATTCATGGTCATCAGAGGTCATTCTACAGACCCTTACAAGTTGTCCCTTCACTAAATTTTTCTTTTGGAAGTATGGGTGAGCACTCTTGTAATGAAGGTATGAGTTGGAAAAGGTTTTCTTACGTTGTATGCTGGAAGAAAAGAACCCTTGTTCATCCTTTCTAAGTGTAATATCTAAGTATATCAGTTGTTCTGCACTGACCTCAAAGGTAAATTCCAAAAAATTGGTCGTACCCTTCAAGTAATCCAGGAATTCAAGGAATCTTTCCTCAGTGTCTGTCCAAAAAATACATATGTCATCTAAAAACCTCTTGTACATAGACCAACATTTGGTGAATGGGCTGTCCAAAATAAATTGTTTTTCCCACCAGTTCAAAATAATGTTAGCGTATGTTGGGGCACATTTGGCACCCATTGCAACACCTTTATTCTGTCGGAAGAATTCGCCCTGAAAATACATAAAATTGTTTTTCAAAATAGTTTCCATGAATAAGAGACAATTAGTAAAATCTCCATGAGACAGTGTACCATTGTCAATAATGGCCTGTTCCAGCCATAAAAGTCCAGTCTCATGTGGAATAGAGCCAAATAAGTCCACTATGTCCAAAGTGACAAAAATGAGGTCCGGTGAGTAAAGATGTGGTTTTACACACCTCAAAAAATCCCAAGAATCTTTAAGGACTGCATCACCAGAATATGATAAGGTCTTCAGTTTGTCGTCCACAAATGCTGCCAAAGGTGTAGTAATAGAACCTTCTGCTGAAACAATTAACCTGAGCAGTGGATCCATGGGATTTTTGTGGACTTTAGGTATACAGAAAACTGTCGGTACCCGGGGTTGTTGGTTGAACAAGAAATTGAATTGTTCCATGCTAATGGAACCATCTAACAATAAATCCTGTAACATCAAATGTATTTTGCTTTTGGCTATGTTAACTTCATTAATAGATGCCTTAGAATATTTGTTGGTCTCGTGTAAGGAATCCCTCATCTTTGATTCGTAAATAATGTTGTCCATTAGTACCGTCCCCCCACCCTTGTCAGGATGCATCACCCTCAAATTGCCATCATTTTTTAAAACATTCAACAATTTTTTCTCCACCTGAGTTAAATTGGAGTTAACGTAATGTGCTGCAATGGTATTCCTTATCTCTTTTTCCAATAGATTGCCAAAATTCCTCAATTGAGGATGAAGGGGAGGATTGAAAACACTTTTCCTTTTAAGTACAGGGTTAGAAGGTGTAACTGTCTCTTGCCCATTAAACAATAAGTGTAAGTTTTGTTTCCTAAGGAATAGTTTAAGGTCTATAATAGATCTAGGAATACTAGCTTTCCTATTTGGTACAAATTTGAACCCTTTGGAAAAGAGCTGAAAATGTTCTGGCTGTACCTCAATGTTACTGTAATTGAAAATCTTGTAGTTATGAAACTCCAAAATATTGTCCTCCCGAGTAATAATATGACTACCATTTATCTCTTGTTGTAACCCCTCTGGTTGTAATAATTCTGGTTCTGGTTGCGGATCCGATTTGATCGGCGGAGCGGGGGTCCCTGGTCTAAAGGGCATTCTTCATCTTGGAAGGGATTATCCAAAAGGTCACCTCTTTTTTCCTGATCAAAAGTGTATGATTGATGCCGCACTTGATCCCTGGTAGTCTTAGGATCTCAATACCTGGAAAAAGAACTGGGTTTTGGATATGCTACTTGGTCCCTGTATTCTTTAAGATCTCTTGCTAACTTGCCCCGTTTCCTGTCCATGTTAGTAATACAATCAGAATCAATTTGTGAAAAAATATTATAGTACTGTTGCTTTTCTTTTTCTACCTGAAATAAGAGATCATTAACTATCTGGTCATTAATAGTCTCCATTTCTTTCAAAATGCCTGCCATCACCTTCCCATTTTCTTTAATAATTGCTCTAATAACATCAAAACCACATTTGTCAAATATCTTGATTAATTCTAAATGAAAATCAGACCCTTCCTCGACCTTATTAGGAAACTTAGAAAGCCTTAAGCCTTTAGGCACAACTTGCTTATTAAGGCATTCTTTAAGGTAATTACAGTCACATTCCAATCTTTTATATTTGTCAAGAAAAAAGTATAAATCATCAAGACTTTGCCTGTAAGTTTTAATAGCATTGATCTTGTTGTTAGAAGTAACACCATGTATGTCATAATTTTTCTTTAAAAAACCTTGAAAATCAAGGTTTGGTTGCTTATTGTTAAAGTCACCTTGGTTGAAAACTTCCGTAGAGCCTTCTGCTGGAACCACAGATGATTTGCCATTACTGCCTGCTTGTGAGTTGTCGCTACGCAAAAGTCTTGGGAAATCTGCAAATGATTGACTCCCAGTGAAAACGGAACCGCTAGCTTCTTTGAGTGAACCAGTGTTGAGGCAGGAATCTCGCTGTCCTGTACCTCGAGATGGTATATCCTTTTGTGAAGCAGCCCTCCGTTCGGAGGACACACCAACCAGAGAGTGACACACTGGAGTGAAAAGCTCCACCAACTGTGAAAGCTGCCCGATAACCTTCCTTAGCTCACCTCTGGTGTCAAAACGAGGCTCCATATCAGTTGCTGCTTCCGTGGTGTCTGCCATCGCTTCAAACAAAAACAAAAAAGAGAGATGAAGGCAATGAATTGAAACCAATAACCAAACGAAATTGCCAACACACCACAAAGGAAGCTCGCAACTCAGCTGGATGCCAGAGTTTATTGAAATGCAACAAGAAAATAACGCTTGTAATCCAAGTACGTTGATAAAAATCTTCGTCAGAATCAGTACAAAAACACACAGTTAATGCTTGTTCTAGTTATATACCCTATCTAATTGACATAATTAATTAAGTATTAATCAGTAAAGTCAATTACAAACCACCAAGCAAGCTTATTTTAAAAACACATACAAACATTTCTAAAAATCTAATAAGAATTAACTTTCAACTTATTATTAATAAAATTTATATAATAGGACATGTTTGCATATATAAATGTCATTGTATTATATGCAAGATTAAAAACAGTCTAAATAATTAACCACGGCTCTAAAACAATAAAATATGTGTGCACAAAGTGTATACATTGTGTGCTGCCATCTAATGGTTATAATGGGTAAATAAACTCAATACTCATAACTTAGCTGATCTGAGTTTCAATACTGGCTTAATGGACAAAAAGTCATTAAGTCCCGGGGATTTGTTACATTCCAAAACTATTTGCCAGTATAATTCCTTGTATTCTAATTTAAATAATAATAATTAAATAATCTAATAAACCTTTACTGATTGATACTTAATTAATTATGTCAATTAGATAGGGTATATAACTAGAACAAGCATTAACTGTGTGTTTTTGTACTGATTCTGACGAAGATTTTTATCGAAAACGTACTTGGATTACAAGCGTTATTTTCTTGTTGCATTTCAATAAACTCTGGCATCCAGCTGAGTTGCGAGCTTCCTTTGTGGTGTGTTGGCAATTTCGTTTGGTTATTGGTTTCAATTCATTGCCTTCATCTCTCTTTTTTGGTTTTTTGTTTCGGAAGCGATGGCAGACACCACGGAAGCAGCAACTGATATGGAGCCTCGTTTTGACACCAGAGGTGAGCTAAGGAAGGTTATCGGGCAGCTTTCACAGTTGGTGGAGCTTCTCACTCCAGTGTGTCACTCTCTGGTTGGTGTGTCCTCCGAACAGAGGGCTGCTTCACAAAAGGATATACCATCTCGAGGTACAGGACAGCGAGATTCCTGCCTCAACACTGGTTCACTCAAAGAAGCTAGCGGTTCCGTTTTCACTGGGAGTCAATCATTTGCAGATTTCCCAAGACTTTTGCGTAGCGACAACTCACAAGCAGGCAGTAATGGCAAATCATCTGTGGTTCCAGCAGAAGGCTCTACGGAAGTTTTCAACCAAGGTGACTTTAACAATAAGCAACCAAACCTTGATTTTCAAGGTTTTTTAAACTGTTACTTCTAACAACAAGACCAATGCTATTAAAACTTACAGGCAAAGTCTTGATGATTTATACTTTTTTCTTGACAAATATAAAAGATTGGAATGTGACTGTAATTACCTTAAAGAATGCCTTAATAAGCAAGTTGTGCCTAAAGGCTTAAGGCTTTCTAAGTTTCCTAATAAGGTCGAGGAAGGGTCTGATTTTCATTTAGAATTAATCAAGATATTTGACAAATGTGGTTTTGATGTTATTAGAGCAATTATTAAAGAAAATGGGAAGGTGATGGCAGGCATTTTGAAAGAAATGGAGACTATTAATGACCAGATAGTTAATGATCTCTTATTTCAGGTAGAAAAAGAAAAGCAACAGTACTATAATATTTTTTCACAAATTGATTCTGATTGTATTACTAACATGGACAGGAAACGGGGCAAGTTAGCAAGAGATCTTAAAGAATACAGGGACCAAGTAGCATATCCAAAACCCAGTTCTTTTTCCAGGTATTGAGATCCTAAGACTACCAGGGATCAAGTGCGGCATCAATCATACACTTTTGATCAGGAAAAAAGAGGTGACCTTTTGGATAATCCCTTCCAAGATGAAGAGTGCCCTTTAGACCAGGGACCACCGCTCCGCCGATCCAATCGGATCCGCAACCAGAACCAGAATTCTTACAACCAGAGGGGTTACAACAAGAGATAAATGGTAGTCATATTATTACTCGGGAGGACAATATTTTGGAGTTTCATAACTACAAGATTTTCAATTACAGTAACATTGAGGTACAGCCAGAACATTTTCAGCTCTTTTCCAAAGGGTTCAAATTTGTACCAAATAGGAAAGCTAGTATTCCTAGATCTATTATAGACCTTAAACTATTCCTTAGGAAACAAAACTTACACTTATTGTTTAATGGGCAAGAGACAGTTACACCTTTTAACCCTGTACTTAAAAGGAAAAGTGTTTTCAATCCCCCCCTTCACCCTCAATTGAGGAATTTTGGCAATCTATTGGAAAAAGAGATAAGGAATACCATTGCAGCACATTACGTTAACTCCAATTTAACTCAGGTGGAGAAAAAATTGTTGAATGTTATAAAAAATGATGGCAATTTGAGGGTGATGCATCCTGACAAGGGTGGGGGGAACGGTACTAATGGACAACATTATTTACGAATCAAAGATGAGGGATTCCTTACACGAGACCAACAAATATTCTAAGGCATCTATTAATGAAGTTAACATAGCCAAAAGCAAAATACATTTGTTGTTACAGGATTTATTGTTAGATGGTTCCATTAGCATGGAACAATTCAATTTCTTGTTCAACCAACAACCCCGGGTACCGACAGTTTTCGGTATACCTAAAGTCCACAAAAATCCCATGGATCCACCGCTCAGGTTAATTGTATCAGCAGAAGGTTCTATTACTACACCTTTGGCAGCATTTGTGGACGACAAACTGAAGACCTTATCATATTCTGGTGATGCAGTCCTTAAAGATTCTTGGGATTTTTTGAGGTGTGTAAAACCACATCTTTACTCACCGGACCTCATTTTTGTCACTTTGGACATAGTGGACTTATTTGGCTCTATTCCACATGAGACTGGACTTTTATGGCTGGAACAGGCCATTATTGACAATGGTACACTGTCTCATGGAGATTTTACTAATTGTCTCTTATTCATGGAAACTATTTTGAAAAACAATTTTATGTATTTTCAGGGCGAATTCTTCCGACAGAATAAAGGTGTTGCAATGGGTGCCAAATGTGCCCCAACATACGCTAACATTATTTTGAACTGGTGGGAAAAACAATTTATTTTGGACAGCCCATTCACCAAATGTTGGTCTATGTACAAGAGGTTTTTAGATGACATATGTATTTTTTGGACAGACACTGAGGAAAGATTCCTTGAATTCCTGGATTACTTGAAGGGTACGACCAATTTTTTGGAATTTACCTTTGAGGTCAGTGCAGAACAACTGATATACTTAGATATTACACTTAGAAAGGATGAACAAGGGTTCTTTTCTTCCAGCATACATCATAAGAAAACCTTTTCCAACTCATACCTTCATTACAAGAGTGCTCACCCATACTTCCAAAAGAAAAATTTAGTGAAGGGACAACTTGTAAGGGTCTGTAGAATGACCTCTGATGACCATGAATTCCTGAAGGAGTGCAGTAATGTGTGTAATATGTTTGCCGACAGAGGGTATCCTAAACCTTTACTGGAAGACGTAGTAGCAGAGGTAGTACGGGAGAGACATAAAAGATTTGCCCCTATTTTGGGACAGAATCTACCTGCCCCGATTGACATTTTAACAAACCCAAATACCACCTTTCACGATAGAGCCTACATACTTGATTACACAGGTGACTCAGGACCTATTAAAGAATTGATTTCAAGGGAATGGGGGAGATTTGTTCAATTTACAGATTTACCATTGAACAATCAAACCCCCTTGAAATTTATTTACAGGAAAGACACCAATTTCAAGCAAATCTTTGAATATGGTGGCCCTAAGGTCAAAAACACAGGTCCACGTGAGGTGGGTACATATAAATGTGGGTTTTGTTCTCAATGTCCAAGGATACACAATAGGAAAGACATTTTCTTGGAAGCTAGGAACAAAACACTTTCAAATAGGGGTACTTTCAACTGTAATAGCTTTGGAATAGTGTACTTGGCTACTTGTAATTTCTGTACTTCCTTTTATGTGGGCAAAACAGAAAGGAAACTTAGATGTCGTATTTACGAACATTTGTACGAAATCAAAAAGCAGAATATGAATAATGCATTGTATAGACACCAGACTATTTGCCCTCAAGCAATATTTTCCTTTTTTGTTTTGGATTCTGTGCCCAAAGACGTAAGGGGTGGTTTATGGGAGGATAAATTAGAATACAAGGAATTATACTGGCAAATAGTTTTGGAATGTAACAAATCCCCGGGACTTAATGACTTTTTGTCCATTAAGCCAGTATTGAAACTCAGATCAGCTAAGTTATGAGTATTGAGTTTATTTACCCATTAAAACCATTAGATGGCAGCACACAATGTATACACTTTGTGCACACATATTTTATTGTTTTAGAGCCGTGGTTAATTATTTAGACTGTTTTTAATCTTGCATATAATACAATGACATTTATATATGTAAACATGTCCTATTATATAAATTTTATTAATAATAAGTTGAAAGTTAATTCTTATTAGATTTTTAGAAATGTTTGTATGTGTTTTTAAAATAAGCTTGCTTGGTGGTTTGTAATTGACTTTACTGATTGATACTTAATTAATTATGTCAATTAGATAGGGTATATAACTAGAACAAGCATTAACTGTGTGTTTTTGTACTGATTCTGACGAAGATTTTTGTCGAAAACGTACTTGGATTACAAGCGTTATTTTCTTGTTGCATTTCAATAAACTCTGGCATCCAGCTGAGTTGCGAGCTTCCTTTGTGGTGTGTTGGCAATTTCATTTGGTTATTGGTTTCAATTCATTGCCTTCATCTCTCTTTTTTGGTTTTATGTCTGTAGGTTTGGTATATTTTGTACCATTATGCAACAATTCAGAGCATATGTGGGAGTTTCCGCCCATGTTCCTGACATAACTAAAGAAGGCCTTGTGATTATCTTTAGTGTCTAGGGCAATTTTTCTTTCGAAACTGGCCTTTGATGATTTTATGAGGGATCGAAGTTTCTTGCTAATACTGAGATAAATACTCAGATAATACTAATACTCAGATAAAACCTTTCAACACTTTGTTAACTGCTATGCACAACATCTCCTCTGGTTGATAACAATATGCCTGGCCTGTAAACTAAAAAGATTAAAACATTTTCACTGCTAGCATCTTACTATCCATATCCGTAAAAAGAGAGCCTCCAATTTCTCAGTTTTTGTATTAATTTTTGTTTAGCCTCTTCCCTCATATCCTTAGCTGCCAAATCAGAATCCTTTTTAATCCATACCCCTAAGTACTTCATTTTATCATGCCCCCATAAATATGGGTATTGCTAAACCAAGCTGTGCATGGGTACATATCTTACAGCTATTGCCTTTGTTTTATCTTCATTAATTTAGTATCCTGAAAAGATTTGAAACTGTCTCAGAGTGTTCCACAACACTGAAATGTTCTTTTCTGGTTTTATTAGGTATAAAATAATATAATCTGCAAATAAATCCAATTTTTCTTGACTACCATACCATTTATATCCTTGAATTTCTGAGTTCAATATTTTATTTGCCAGTATTTCTAAATATAACTCAAATAACATAGGGGAAAGAGAACACCCCTGTCCAGTCCCTCTGCTCAAAACAAACTTAGAGAGAACTTTAATTTTCACCTCCGATCCCTCATATATCCTCCCAATCAACTGTATAATTTTATCAGGTAATGCAAAGGTTTCCATTTCCCTACTCATAAAATCCCACCTTACTCTGTCAGATACTATATTTGCATAAAGACCTCTTTTCTTGATATACTGGAAAATATTAGGGTTCAACCAAACACCCTAATAATGGGAGATTTCAACTACCCCACCATTAATTGGAAAAACTACTCATGTACCAACTCCTTCACTCAACGCTTTCTAGAATTCATAAATTCCAATGTCCTGGATCAACTTATCCACACTCCCACCAGGGGCAACAATATCCTAGACCTAGTCATCACCAACATGAGTGACCGGTGTTCCACACCTGAAGTCAACTCATTGGTCAGATCCAACCATAAGATAATCACCATAGATATCCACCTCCCGACCCACTCCCCATTAAGGAAACCACTGTAAATGAATTCTCTAAAGCCAACTTCATGCTTCTTAAGACAGAAGTGGCAAACTTCACGACACCCATGCAGATGGACAATACAGTTATGACTGCTGAATCCTACACAAATGCACTCTATAAGCACTTACACGAGTGCATGGATCGTGCTAGTCCAAACAGAACCAAGACGCTATCCTACAAAAAAAGGAAGTCAATCTGGTGGTCCCCTGCTATAAACAAACTCTACAACAGAAGGAAGAAACTGTTGCAAAAGAGAGTAAAATCCCATAAGTGGAGGAGCTCCCTGGTCAGCCTCAGTAAGAAGCTGAGAACCCTCATAAAAACCTCCAGAGCCAGCTATGAAAACAAGATTGAAACTGATTCCAAAGACAACCACAAAGCAGTCTATAGCTATGTCAAGAATCTCAATGGCAACACCTAGATCTGTTCTGAGTTACAGCAAAATGGCAAGAAAATCACAGAACCAACTGATATCACCAACATCCTGACTAATAGATTCAGTGCTAACTTTACCCCCCTCTCACCCCCTAAAGGGCCCATATCTATACTGAAAGAATGCAGAGCCCCTGCAATCACAACTGCGCTGGTAAAAACTGCACTCAGCAAAGCCAAGAACACAGCATCCATGGGACCGGACAACATCACAGGCTGCATTCTACATGAACTTCAGAATGAACTGGCCCTGCACCTAAGCACCATCTTCAATCATAGCCTCAAATCAGGCTTTGTACCCACTGAATGGTGCACAGCAACAGTTATACCACTCCACAAAGGGGGAGCCACCAAAGACCCCAGGAACTATCGCCGTATTAGCCTGACGAGCCTGATCTGCAAGGCCCTGGAATGTATCATCATGGAACTCATAAACAAAGACACTGGCAACCTCCAAACTCTGGACTCCATCCAGTTTGGGTTTGTGAAAGGCAGATCATGCCTCCTGAACCTGATCGTCTTTTTTGAAACAGTCACCAAAGCCATAGACGAGGATAAGGCAGTGCACACAGCCTATCTTGACCTCGCCAAGGCTTTCAATACCATCCCCTATTCTGAAATTATAGATAAACTCACTAAACTGGGTATAAATCCATACGTCACAAGATGGGTCGACAACTGGCTCACTGACAGAACTCACACTGTAAAAGTTGCAGACTCCAAATTTGACTTCAAACCAGTGACAAGTGGGGTACCATAGGGTTCAGTCCTGAGTCCTCTCCTGTTTGGTATCTACTTTTCTGAAGTATGTGCTAATACAGAGGGCCTCTGACTGACGAAGTTCACAGATGACTGCAAATTAGGTGACATAGTCGAGTCCCCAAATGATGTGGACATCCTACAGAATGGCCTTACTGAGACAGATACTTGGTGTTGGAGCCATAGCCTCAAGCTCAACGCCAAAAAGTGCATTGTCATCCCCTTTGGTAAAAAACTCTATACCCATGAACTACCACATAGGTGGGAGACCACTTAACGCCGAAGGTGTTACAAGAGAACTTGGGACTCAGGTGCACAGTAGTCTCTCCTTTGATAATCACATCGCCACAGTAGTCAGGAAATCCTTCTACGTGGCACACCTCATTATGAAAGGGTTCTCATCCAGGAAAAAAGAGGTAATTGTTCCCCTCTACTCGGCTCTTATTAGACCCATTATTGAGTACAATGCCCCCTTTGGAATGTACGTCACAAGACATCTCCAACAGCTGGAAAGGCCACAGAAGTACCTCACAAAGAGGATTACGGGACTCAAACAGATGCCCTATGCTGACCTTCTAAAAAAGCTCCAGCTTTACTCCATGGCATATCGCCTACTCCGAGGTGATCTTTGCCTAACATACAAAGCTATGTCAAACCCAGAGCTTTTGGACATGCTACACCTAAAGAAATCCCAAGCCCTCCGAGGTGCATGCTCTAGGGACCTAAACCTTGTCACCACAATACACAGAACATGCTGGAGGGATAGATTCCTGCCCCAGAGACTTCCCATACTCTGAAACAAGCTACCTATCTATGTCAAGCAGAGTTCCTCATTAGCACTCTTCAAGAAAAATCTTGATGAGTGGATGGGAAATAGGAAATTCACCCCGGGGATCACTTCTGTGGCTTTGCTTGACAGGGACACAGGAAAATAACCTCCTTGGGTAGCGAAAGCCAGGGAACCTTGTTGGCTAGGCTTACATAGGCCCTTGGGTCAATATCCTAGTACCTACCTATGAACCTATGAACAACAGTGGTATTTACTTACACTCTGCTTCCTCTGGATCATTGTTCTATTTATATTGTCAAATGTTTGCCTCCCCTTCACAAAACAACATTGATCCATGTCTATCAATTTTGGCATCACCTTTTCCATTTTTTAGCTGTTATAGATATAAACACTGTATAATAATGGTTTAGAATCAAAATGGGCCAATATGAAGCTGGATCTGATTGGTCTTTACCATCTTTAGGTATTACAACCACAACTGCTTTCTTTCAGGATGTTGGTGCTTCTCCTCCTCTTGAAATACTCTTAAAAAAACCTTCCAGATCTTTATCATGTTCTTCCCTCCTAGCTTGCAAACTTCCACAGGAATATCATCTACTTCTGGGGACTTTCCTGTAGATTGGTTAGACATCACCATTTTTAACTCATCTCCTCCTACGCTATTAGTAATTGAGCCTCATCTACCTCTAACCTTGGCATATATAATTTTTCCATAAGCATTTCTATTTGTACTTTTTCTTGACTTTCACATTTCTCAGCTTTATACAGATTTTCATAAAATTTCCAAAATATTTCTAATACTTCCACAGGATCTCTGGTTATTTTCCATATTATAGACTCCTTAAGCATGGCAATAATCCATTCTACTTTCTATTGCCTGAACCTCTGTGCTAAAAGTTTTTGTGCTCTGGAGTTATCATCAAAAAATAGGTCTATATCAGTTGAGCGAAAACCCTATTAGGCGAATACGGATATGTCGAACTGTATTGCGTGAAGTACGTAAACCTCGAACGTCCAAAACCGAAATTCTGAAATGTCGATTTGTTTTGGTTGGCCCATCTGCAGTATAGCTCTGTAAGGTAAGTGTGCGATAGATAAGACTTTAGGGTTAGGATTTGGGTTAAGGTAAGTGCATTAATAAGTAATGTATGTAAGATTTAGTGTAGTGTTAGATGTAGGGTTTTTTAAGTGTATGTATGTGTATTATTTATTTTGTTTGGGTGTATGTCTGTAGGGGAAATGTGCGGTAGTTACAGACCTTAGGGTTAGGGAGGGATTAAGGATAGTGCATAGATAGTTGTGTATGTGGGGTTTAGTGTAGTGTTGGAAGCAGGGTTTTGTTAAATGTATGTATGTGGATTATTTATTTTGTTTGGGTAGGTACTAAGTAGTGGGTGGTGGGGTTGGCTGACTATGATTGTTCAATATTTTATTTTTTGCGGTTTAGTGCGTTTGGGATTTTTACGGTTCGACTGATAGGGGTCGATGTTTAGGTATTCGCGTAAAGGGGTTTTTGCTCAACTGATATAGACCCTCAAAAAACAACTGCGTAACAGTAACCTTTCTAAACTCATGTATATTATCAAGGTAATCCCTTATTTTCTCTTTGATACCAAATGCCAAGTGCAAGTAAGATGAGTCCATTCTAATGAGAACCTCATTCAGCCAAAATCATACATGGTTCTTGTCCCAAAAGTACCAATGTTCAGTGATGTGAAATCCTAACTGAGGAACAACTCTGGTCAATCTTCAATTAATAAAGTGGTGGGTAGTTTAGACATTCATAAAAAATACTACTTCTTGCTAAATCAAATGAGGAATTATGGAAGGCCAAATTATGAAGGTGTTTGGCAGATGTCTTTGCACTCTGGAAATGCTCTTGAAAACACTAGCCAAGAGCCACAGCATTTGTACTTGTTCTATGTCATTACCTTCCATGTGTAACAGTAACAGTTGTAGTTGGCCATTCTGGAAGAGTATGTTCTGAGGTTGGCTGTCAACTGGATGCATCTCATGCCTGGAACTCCTCTCCATAACATTTCTACAAAGGATGTAATTCAGCCCTAGGTTATGCCAGTTTACTCAAATTACTGCACTCTTGGCTGCCAGTGTAATAAATGAATGACCCAACACCATAATGCATGTGAAACCTGCAAACACAAAGGCAGAAAACAATGTAAAGTACAACCACAACTATCTGCTATAGCTGTGGAAGGCAGGGGATGACCAAGTCCCCCCTTTTTAATGACATGTACAGATTAACCCTCCATGGGTAAGTCTGATGCTCTGTCGATCTGCATAAAATGGGAGGAGAAATCTCTTCAAGGCAGATCTTGGGTGGCTAGTGCTCTGTGTAGTTCTTTCCTGTGGCCATATGGAGTTTCCCCCAGGAAGTTTGCAAACTAAGTCTTAAATGTTTACCTCGCTGAAATGACTGCATAGTGATACCCATTAAAAAGGCACACCATGGGCCAAGCTGACATCTAAAATTACTTGCTGACCTCACTCTAGCTGGTCAGTCTTGGATGTTTGAGCCAAAAAGTGGCAAATGCTTGTAACAAAGAAATGTTGCCCCATGACAAAGTCCCCAAAGGTTTGATAACCTAAAAGGCATCTCAATACATCCAACAGAAAAAGGGTGGCTCAAACCACATAACAACTAAAATCCTGCAAGATGGAGTGTGACCTTTAATAAAACTGGAAAGCAGCTCCTTGCAAATGGGTCTCCTGCAGTTGCAGTTAAGGCCTTTCTCTTTCTCTCAAACCATGAGTAATCTGGATATGACCCAGGAGTTAGTTACATCTGAGAAGCCCACAACCTGGCCCAAAGTCGGCGTGCTGCATGGTGAATGTGTAATGTTTTGGCAGATTCATTCAACAAACAGTGAGAAATGAAGAAATGGGTGATGAGGAGGTAGGGCTTACTACATCTAAACACTGGCAACTCTTGTAAAACATAAGGAAGGAATGGATGGATGGATGGATGGATGGATGGATGGATGGATGGATGGATGGATGGATGGATGGATGTCCTATAAGTCTTTTTGGTTCTATGAATTCTTCTATGAATTAACCAGCAACTGGTGGAACACTCTCTGACAATCTACCAAAGGTGGTCTAGGATGACCATTGGATCTTCTTGTTCATTTGGTATTAGCATACAAATCTGTCTGTCTGGAGATGAGAAAGATTATCAGCTATTTCATTTAGTGTCCCTGGGATATGCCAACTTGGAGCAAGAAACATATATCACTGTGACGCCCCTGCACTAGCCCAGTAATCAAGGAGCCTCAATCCTCTCCACTGGCAACAGTGAGGGATGTACACAATGGGAGGATGTCAAAAACACACACAGTAAAGTACAATTTCCCTTAAGAGCACACAAAGATCACAGTCAGTCTGGGGCTGGTTTCTGCCTCTTTCTTCAGATCCCCAGTAAGACTCCCCATTGGCAGAGCTATAGGGTTAAGATATCAGTTGAGTGGTGAAGCCAAAACCTCCAGCACCCTCTCTGCCCAACCAGTGCTTCATGTCCCTGCCCAAGTAGCTGACACATACACACACACACACACACACACACACACACACACACACACACACACACACACACACACATATATATATATACACATACACATACACACACACACACACACACACACACACACACACACACACACACACACACACACACATACACACACGCACACACTTTGAGATTTGATTTATATACAAACACACAGACACTCCTGGGGAAGTCTGGCACAGGTTTACTAGCTATGACCCTTCTGCGCAGACTATAAGGTAGTTATCACTGCCACCAACCACTAATTATCAGCTACTCTAAGGCCCTTACAAAAGGTGCCCAATCCTACTGTGTAATGTTACTATTATCCAAATGGTAAGTGTGACCAAGAGCAAGGTTACTGGAGTGGCCTATACAGTGTCACCAAATACATATGCAAGTACTCTAAGAGATTACATATCTCTAAACAAACCAGCGACAATTAAAAGGTTTAAATATATTTAGTAATAAATAATAAAAGAACAATACTCAAACAATACAGTAACTGCAGAGTTCAGAATCACAGGAAATATTTCAAAACAACATTGCAGGACAGTCTCCAATAAATACAGAAAACATCTAAACTAATCTTTACTACATTCCTATCTATATCTAAAATAAATTACTTTTCAATAGTTACTTACTATTAGCAAGACAGATGCAGATGTGCTGAATGGATGGTTCTAAGTCCAAGACAAGATACAAAATGCACAGTCTTTCTCTGAGAGAGTTCTTAAATTAATAATCAACATTACTGATGGGTTAGCTCGGATGACATCACTCTTTGTCACCTGACCAGTTCCCAGGCTAAACAGATACTTAGAATGTAACACCTCTGTGTCAAAAATACATATCTCTCAGAAGTGTGCAGCTGCTAGGAAGTCACAGAGCAGTAAAACCAATTTTACATTTGAAACCTAGTAATTATTTCTCTTTCAAGACAATAGGAAAACCTCTAACTCTAGACATTGTGTCTGCTTGCTGCACTGAAACTGAGATAACACAATCATAAAACACTTTACTTTTCAACTTATTTTCTTAAAGTTTTGCAAGTTAACTCAGCATGTTTCATACTGTTCTGTTCTTTTCCAGTAGGCTCCACTGTGGTTACATTCTTGAAGCTCAGTATATAACATACAGTTCTCTTACATTTGTAAGACAAGCCTATGAATCATATTAATATTCACAAATGACATATAATTTACAAAATTCCAGATAGCTAGGCGGACAGTGCCACATTTCTATATAAATCATACTAATATTTTCAAGTGACATATAATTATTTACAAAATTCCAGATAGCTGGACTGGCAGTATTTCCTTGGTTTCACATTTTCCACCTCCCCGAAAAGTCAAGCTAGTTTTTTCAGTGACCCTTGAGAAACGTTGCTTGAGAGGATTGAGCCCATCTGGGAATACCTTACTCCATGCCCTGTCTTAAGATTCCAGCTGCCTTGGCATTGCTGACCCCAGTACCATACTGCACTGTCCCATCATATGCCTGCAACCCTAAGCTCCACCATAGTAATTTGGGATTTTCCTTGCTGGCTCCCTGCGCCATAGATCCTCCTCAGACTCCTCCTGCCTTGTACTGCAAATACTTAGCACAAGGGCCTCCTTATCATGGTAAGGTTTCATTATGTTAATATGGTACAGTTTGTGACCCTGCCTCCTGCCTAGCAGTTCTGCCATGTAGTTAAAATCACTGACCTTCTTTACTACCTTGTAGGGTCCTCTCCCAGGCTGCCTGCAGCTTGTATTGTCTAACAGGAATGAGAACTTACCTGCTGCCTTACAGCATACTCTCTAGCTTGAGCATTCCTGTCATACAAGACCTTTTTCGCTTTTGGGCTTCTGCCAGGTTCTCCTCGGCCAAGCCCATGAATTCGCTGAGCAGCCTTCTCCTGAGTTTTAGGATATATGCCACAACAGAGTCCTTGTGGGATTCACACTCACCTTCCCACTCATCTCGAATTAAATCCAGAGGTCCCCTCACCCTATGTCCATACAGCAACTCAAAGTGTGAAAAATCTATCGATTCCTGGGAAAACTTTCCGTAAGCAAACAACAGATGGGCCAAATATTTGTCCCAGTCCCTCAGTCCCTCTTAAACTGGTTTGCAAATGCCCATTACATCATCTTGAGTGTAGAGTTTAACCTCTCAACAAGACCATTATTCTGGGTATGGTAGGGGTGGTCTTTAGGTGCTTCACTCCACAGTACTTCCCCAAACAATCCAGCAGGTCTGACATGAAATTGGCATCTCTGTCAGTCAGTATTTCATTTGGGAAATCTACCCTGCTGAAAATCTCTAACAAAGTATTTGCCACCTTTTCTGCCTCAACGGAGGACAGAGCCATTGGTTCAAGGTATCTGGTAGCATAATCTACTACCACTAGGATATACTTTTTTTCCTGTGGAACTTGGGGTACTCAGTGGCCCCACAATATCCATAGCTACCCTCTGAAATGGCTCCTCAAACACAGGAAAAGCCATAAAAGAAGCTTCCACCTTGTCTACTGCCTTGCCTACCTTTTGGCACTGCTCACAGGTCCTGCAGTACCCTGTTACATCTCTGGAAATCCCAGGCCACTACAGGTTCTGCATAATACATCTTTTCATATGTTTTATGCCCATATGACCTGCAAAGGGAATATCATGGGCTATGGCTATGGCACAGCTATAGGGTTAAGATCTCAGCCGAGTGGTCAAGCCAAACCTCCAGCACCCTTTCTGTCCAACCAGTGCTTCGTGTCCCTGCCCAAGTAGCTGACACACATACACACACACACACACACACACACACACACATGCACACACACACATATACACACACTTTGAGATTTGATATATATGCAAACACACAGACACATCTGGGGAAGTCTGGCACAGGTTTACTAGCTATGCCCCCTTCTGCCCAGACTATAAGGTAGCTATCACTGCCACCAACCACTACTTATCAGCTACTCTAAGGCCCTTACAAAGGATGCCCAATCCTACTATGTAATGTTACTATTATCCAAATGGTAAGCATGACCAAGATCAAGGCTATTGGAGTGGTCTATACAGTGTCACCAAATACATATGCAAGCATTCTAAGAGCTTACATATCTCTAAACAAACCAGCCAGAATTAAATGGTTTAAATATACTTAATAATAGATATGAAAAGAACAAGACAATAGTCAAACAACACAATAACTACAGAGTTCAGAATCACAGGAAATATTTTAAAACAAGGACAGTCTCAAATAAATAGAGAAAACATCTAAACTAATCTTTACTATATTCCTGTCTGTATCTAAAATAAATTACTATTCCCTAGTTGCTTACTATTAGCAAGGCAGATGCAGAAGTGCTGAATGGATGTTTCTAGGTCCAAGACGATACAAAATGCAGTCTTTTTCTGAGAGAGTTCTTAAATTAATAATCAACATCACTGCTGGGTTAGCTCAGATGACATCTCTCTTTGTCACCTGACTTCGGTTCCCAAGCTAAACAGATACTTAGAATTTAACACCTCTGTGTCAAAAGCAGTATCCTACCATCACCCAGAATGATACCACAGTACAAACAAAAAATTATTGACTTCAACAGTTGGCTAAGTTTCTGGTGTTATTCTGAGAGGATCCAGTATCTGTCTGCTTGGGATGACATGACTGACAGACCTTGATGCTTTGCCAGAGATGGCCTGCATCTGTCACCCCTGTGTTTCTGGGTACTGGCTAAGGCTCTTGCCAGCCCTATAGAAACTTTTTTAGGTGGAGTTCCAAAGACCAAATTACCAGTGTAACAGCAATAAATAAATGCTATCAGAGGGTCATGCTGCTCAGTGCTAGAAGTCTAAATCTCAAGATGCACTCGGTCAAAGCACTTTTCAAAATGGAGAACATTGACATTTGTGCTGTAATGGAGACCTGGTTTAAAGCAGCAGAAAGCACCCCCTGTACTACCAGGCTATAAACTCATTCCACACCTTTTGGCCCCGAAACATGGACCGAAGCTCCAAAGGCGGTGGTGTCTCCATATTCATAAAGGATATGCACACCTCCAGACTAGTAGCCCAGCATAATGCATCTGAAATATTTAATGTACAACTAACATTGGGTAAGACTGCGATCCAGGTTATAGCCTGCTATAGGTCCCCAACCATGTCCCTAGACTCTCAGTCCACATTCCTAAGCACCATGGAATCTATCAAGTACAACTCAAAACTCTCATACTAGGAGACTTCAACTACCCCTCCATCAACTGGGAAAACTACTCAAGCATCAATGCACTGGCTAAATGTTTCCTGGAATTCATTAATTCCAATGCCCCGAACCAGTTCATTCATATCCCTACTAGAGGAAGCAACATCCTTGACCTGGTTATTACTAACATGGGCAACTGTTGCTCTACACCAATAGTCAATTCCTCCCTTGTTAGATCCGATCACAGACTAATCACCATGGAAATCCACATCTCACCCACACCCCTCGCAAAGGTATCTGCCATGAAATATTTCTCCAAAGCTGACTTTGGACTCCAGAAAACAGAGGTGGCTAACTTCATGGCACCCATGCCAATGGAAAATAGATGCAGGACTGCTGAATCATACACCAATGCACTGTATGAACACGTACATAAATGCATGGAACTAGCCATACCCAACAGAACCAACCTCCCAATCCCAAAAAAGAAAAGCCAGTCTGGTGGTCCCCTGCCATTAATAAACTCTACAACAGAAGGAAGTAACTGTTGCAGAAAAAGCTGAAGTCCCAAGACTGGAAACATTTCCTGACTAGCCTCAACAAAAAGTTGAGATCCGTCATCAAAACCTCCAAAGCCAGCTATGAAGGCAAAATTGCTGCAGACACAAAAACAACCACAAAGCCTTCTTTAGTTATATCAAGAATCACCATGGCAATACCCAGATTTGCTCTGAGTTACTGCACAATGGTACCTCCTATACTGAGCCAGCAGATATTGCCAACATACTGGCCGACAGACTCAGTGACAGCTTTACCCCCTCTCTCCCCCCTAAAGGACCAATCTCAATACCGGAAGAATGCCAGGCACCCTGCATTACTGAGGTTAAAGCTGCATTGTCTAAGGCCAATAATATAGCTTCCATGGGACCCAACAATATCCTTGGCTGTGTTCTACATGAATTATAAAGTGAACTGGCACCACATCTGTGTGCTCTGTTCACTCACAGCCTCACCTCAGGCTTTGTCCCTACCGAATGGCGCACTGCTACAGTCATCCCTTTCCATAAAGGAGGAGTGACTACAAACCCTGGAAATTATTGCCCCATTAGCCTGATGACTCTGATATGTAAGGCTCTGGAGCACATCATCATTGACCTAATTAACAAGGATATAGGGGATCTCCAAACTCTAGATCCCACGCAATTTGGTTTTGTGAAAGGTAGATCATGCCTGCTCAACCTGGTTGACTTCTTTGAATCAGTCACCTGAGTGTAGATGAAAGTAAGGTAGTTCATACAGCCTACCTCGATCTGGCCATTCCTCACTCAGGAATTATGGATAAACTCACCAAACTAGGCATCAACCCCTGTATCATTAGGTTGGTTGCAAATTGGCTCACAGATAGAACACACAGTGTGAAAGTACCAAACTCCAAGTCAGACTACCAGTCCCCACAGGGATTGGTCCTGGGTCCTCTCCTGTTTGGCATCTACTTCTCAGAAGTCCAGGCCAACACGGAGGGACTCTGGCTGACCAAATTCACAGACGACTGCAAGTTGGGAGCCATTATTAACTCCCCAAGTAATGCAGACATCCTACAGAAAGGCCTCAATGAATGGTATGGAAACCATGGCCTTAAGCTTAATGCCAGAAAATGCATCGTCATCCCCTTTGGGAAAAACTCAGTTCCCACCAATTAACACATCAATGGGAGCCCACTGAACACTGAAGGCATTATAAGAGATCTGGGGACGAAAGTTGACAGCAACCTCTCCTTCGACGACCACATTGCCACTTCTGTGTGGCACATCTCATTACCAAGGGTTTGCATCCAGGAAGAAAGAGGTCATCATTTCTCTCTACTCTTCCCTCATTAGACCAGTCATAGAGTATAATGCCCCATTTGGATGTACCTCACTAGACACCAGCAACAGCTGCAGAAGCCACAAAAGTACCTCACGAGGAGGATCCTAGGCCTTAAACACATGTTCTACATGGACAGACACAAAAAACTCCAGCTATTCTCTGTCTCATATTGTCTACTAATGGGCGATCTCTGCTTGACTTACAAAGCCATGTCTGACCCAGCTCTGTTAGAAATGCTACATCTAAAGAAATCCCAATCCTCTGCACCACATGCTCCAGTGACCTCAATCTCATTACCACACTCAACAGAACATGCTGGAGGGACAGGTTCATAACCCAGAGACTGCCGATGCTCTGGAATAGACTTCCCATACATGTTAAACAGAGCACCTCACTAGCCCTCTTCAAGAGACATCTTGATGAGTGGATGGGAAATAGAAAGTTCACCCTGGGGATCACTCCAGTGACTCTACTTGATAGAGGCACTGGAAACTAACTATAGGCTGCACAATGCCAGGGCACTTTCATGGGCTAGGCTTGTAAAGGCCCCAGGGTCATTAGCCTAGTATACACCTAAGAACCTATGAACCTATGAAAATACATATCTCTCAGAAGTTTGTAACTGATAGGAAATCATAGAGCAATAAAAACACTTTTACATTTGAATAATTATTTGTTTCAAGACAATAGGAAAACCTCTAGCTCTAGACATTGTGTTTGCTTGCTGCACTGAAACTGAGATAACACAATCGTAAAACACTATACTTTTCAACTTATTTTCTTGAAGTTTTGCAAGTTAACTCTGTATGTTCCAGCTTCTACTATTAAAACATACATTTGCACAGGTATATAGTTTATATACATTTCTGTTCTTTTCTAGTAGGGTACACTGTGGTTACATTCTTGAAGCTCAGTACATAACATAACATACAATTATCTTACATTTGTAAGACAAGCATGTGAATCATATTAATATTCACAAATGACACATGATTAGTTACAAAATTCCAGATAGCTGGACTGGCAGTATTTCCCTGGTATCACAATCTGTAAACTATGTAAGACTAATAGTCTGCAGAGTGACTGAAGTCATCTGGATTTGGATGTATTCCTTCATTAAATCTGCATTACCAGTTGAATGACTGACTGAAAAATTACAATTTTGTTACAAAAATGTTCTTTCCAAACAACTGTGGCAACCCAAATAGGCATGAGTTTGAAGAAGGTGATATCCTTCCTCAATTTAATTGATCAAGATGATGATCTAGAAGCCAAAACCAATGGCCTTAGAGAAAAGGCCACCATAACCAATGCTCCCCCGACCCCCACTGCATCCATGAAGAAATGAAGGGCTGGTGCAAACTCCCAATCTTACTGCCAAAAAGTAATGCCAGTATATCTTAACAGAAAAATGTGCCAAATGCACAAATCTTCCTTGACACTGTGGAGAGACCCTGACATAGTGATGCATGATTCAGCCACCCTTTAACAGATTGCCCAAAGCCTTGGTAAAAGCTATTCTGCAAACCACAGCTCAACAAGCACAATTAAAAAGCCTCAAGAGATGTATGACATCCCCAATCCTGAGTATTCAGTGATTTGGATGATGCCCTCAATTAGAAGAGCCTACTTGTCTGTGGGGAGCCTGAACATTAAAGAAACCACATTAATATCTCTTTGCAAGAAGGCCAGTGCTTTGAACAAGTCTTCAGTTTTGTTGTTTGCCAAGGGTACTCCCAGATCCTGATACAGTTGGATGAACTGCTGCATGCCAACTCTGGTGTCCACTTCCCCACTACATACTATTAAAAAATAATCTAAGTAATGGTAGCCGTCTGTTGGGGAGACCCATGTTGTGAACACCCGTGCTGGGCCAAGCTGAATTCCTCAAGTTTTGAACATGTCTCTAGGCAGCCTATAAGCATAGCTATGTAAATATAGAATTGCCCTTAAAAACACATATCCCAAAGTGGTCAACCCACCTGCTGCACTAGCAGAAACTGAAATGCTGATTCACTATAAAGTTTTGTGAATCATGGATCAGAGAAACTCCTGATAAACTTTATAGCATCATCGAGTGAGGAATAGTGCGCCATAGCCTCTCCTTGACAAATATTATCATTGACCGAGATATCTACAAGAAAAGACAGATGATAAGTGAGTATAAACTAGACAGGTCTCTTCATGGGAAATCAGCCTATGGGGAAATTTTGAAAGACTGAAAAGGGGAAAAATTGAAAAGGTCTGAGATTCTACTTGCCAAGCTTTCCCTGTCCTGGACTAATTTGCCCTGGTTGAAATGGACCACAAATTAGGACAAAATCAAAAACATGTGGTAGCCTTTGACATTATAGAAAACTTTTTGATGAAATTAACAAAATCTCCTCCTTTGCTAGATGGTCAGGCTAGTTGACCAATAAAGGAGATAGTACCCTCAGATTGACAGGAGAGTATGAGAGGTTACTTCCACATATAGCCATGAAAGGTAAGGTCACCCCTTGGTCGACAAAAGGAATCCCTGGCCCCTCCCAGTGGGTTTTCCATAAATGGGATGGCAGCCCAGATCTGTGAGGGGCATAAAGTCGTCTGAACTTGGCAGCACTTCGCTAAGGATATCCCTTCCTGCGTTGAGAGCAGATATGCACACAATGGCATGAACATCATACACAGTTCCCACAATTAAAGGCCCAGCAGGCATTTATCCTCCCCTTCTGATCATCTTTCCCATCCCGAGCTGCAACTCTTGGCCTGTCTACCATAACTCCAAGCCATGTGTTTACATGCTTCTCCTCACACCTGAATGTTATATTCACTGATTTCACCTTTCTGAATTTCTGGTCATATCAGAGCCATGTGCATCCCCTCCAAAGCTTTTGTGCAGGCAGATGTTCAGAAAGTATATCAATAAGGGAATCATCCAGTGCGGGGGGGGTCTTTTATAGAATAACTGGCATGAAATATAAACTCACCGATCTAGTTATCCCAATTATACACCTGTGTCACATCCAGCTGCCTCTTATCAAGCACAGCTAGCACAGAGGCCAAGTCCTTTGACACTCCCAGATTCTAAAAGCTGCTGTCTTCCTTCTGCATTCACCAATGAGAGAACATCAACTTATACACCTCTGCTAATCCTGTCCTTGATGGCTGGTGGCATCTTTGCTTTAATCGCATTCCCTGAGCATAAAGACCCCATTCTAATTGAAAAATAAAAATGGCCAAAGCAAGATTGCACTGAAGATTGAAAAGGTTGCAATTGTCCCATGGTTAAATCATATGGTTCCCAACCCAATGTTCCCAAATGGGCTTTCTGCATCCATCATAAACTGTGAGGAACCCAATCCTCTATTATTGAGGATGTCAAGCAATGTGGATCTGTTCTTCACATACAACATCTAAAGAATATCCCAAATTCTCTTCAAGTGACTGCCCTTCAACTATGTCATCTTCCATGTCAACTGCTGGCACCTCATTACCTTAATGAATTCTGATGGGCTGCTCTGGAATTGACTGTTCACTTGATGGCTCCTCCCATGATGGTTCTACCATGTTCTTGAGGTCCTTGCATCTCAATCTCTTAGCCATCACCAGGACTCCTTCATCCACACTGTGTATGCTTGCTTTCCTGCTGCTAGTTGGTACAGCATCTAACTGGGACCTTTGCCTTCAGAATCTTCAGAAAACATCATGGCCTGTGAAGGGAGCAGCTCCCATATGACCTTCAGATCTCCAAATGATTAAAGCAGACCAAGTTCTCAAATGAAATGGAGGCAAAACCCACATCCATTAGTTAAGTGCAATAAGTGTAACATAGCAGCTCATGGTAGGTAGAACAATACTCCTACATCCCTAATAGCAATCTCTTAAAGGAGGTGGGTTTAGCAAAATCTTCAAATAAACAATTAACTATGCTGGTGAAAGATGACCCAAGTGTGTGATTACCATGATAACTAAATATACACCATAGTGGAAATAGGGTGCCAAACAAACTTGAGACACCCCCCACTAAAATCATCAGATTCTTACAAATGTCAAAATTGCCTTGCTCAACAAAGCACAATGTGGATCTTTCTCTGCTTCTACACAGCATAATGTGGCCTGTTTCACCACAGCCAAAAGATGCCTACAAAACCCAGATAACAAGTAAAGCATAGAAGACTATGACATTCCATGCCAGCAGTGTAACAGCCATCAACCACAGCACAACCACCCACAATTCACGGCCACAGTATGGACCAGACTGGAAACCACCTAATAAACAAAACTGAACATCACCGGCATATACTGCCAAATCTGAGACTTAAATAAAAGAAACATCAGCAAAATGTATAACGAGGTTGTGTGCAAACTAATCAGGCAAAAACTCAAGACAAATCAGACCCCCAAGTGGCTGGCATGCAAAATCAGAACACCACAGCACAACAGCAACTATTGTTTTATAGCTTCATAGATTCATATGGGATTACTAGGGTAATGACCCTGTGGGGTGCCATTTTAAGGCCAGCTCTGCTTCCCAAATGTATCTGATACCACAGGTTTATTTTAAGGGGTATATGTAGGCTTGGGCATAGGTGGTGAAGTATATACTGACTCAGTCTACTAGAGACATAGGTGCCAAACCAGGGGTAAATTTCTGATTCCCCATCCACTAGTCCAAGTGATGCTTGAATTGGATTAGGGAACAACGCTGCTTCATATGGTTGGGAAGCCCGTTACCAAGAAGTCGTAGCCTCTGAGACACATACCTGTCTTTCCAACATGTCCTGTTTATGTTGCAGATGTCCCTAGATCAGGAAATCCTTATGCTATTTGCTTTGTATGCTTTGTAAGACAGTCAGCATCTAATAGGAGCCCAAGTATAGGGCTTTGAGGTGGTCTATGAATGCTGTTTAGACCCTGTATTCATTTTGTGAGGAACCTCTGTGGATACTCCAGTATTTTTGTATATGCCTAGCCAGGTACATACCAAAGGGGTAGTTATGCTCAGTGTTTGGTCTGGTAAGGGCTAAGTACAGTGGAACAATGACATTCTTGAACCCAGATGCAATGCCCTTGCTTGTAAGTTGTGCAGCATAGAATGATTTCCTTACTACTAAAGAAGACACATGTTGGTCAAAGGTCAGGTTACTGCCTACATGTACTCCCAAGTCCCTGACAAAAATGTCTACTCTTACTCCTTTTTTTAAATGAAGTGGTAATTTGACTCAAATCCTGTATGTCTCTCTCTGAAAGTCTGTGACATTCCTACCAGACCAGACCATCAGCCAACATGCTGAGCATCTATTAACATTTGTAGAAAAAGAGGAATTTGCTCCACTCTGCTGAAAATTGCACAGTTCACCCTGTGTGCCTGGTTAAATACCAGAGTCTACACCATGCTGCTGCAGCTAAATGTCTCTGCTGGTAAAGCTCATTTGTATATGTGTGCTTCACATGATCTTATCACTTTCTTATGTTGCAGTTGTCATAACCAAGAAAGCCTGAAGGAAAAATATCTAGCTTGACATGTCTGTATAGTATACTGCTTCGATTAAAGGTAGTCATGCTGTCCCATTTAAGAATTCATACCATTAAAACTTATTTGAGAATGTTAGCTTTGTAGCTGAGGGTTATGAAAATAAAAGTACACTTTGTCAGTATAAAGTATACAGTGTCAAAAGAGTATTCTACATTAACAGAAATGTGGTTGGATGAATGAGGAACTGACATGCATAGGAAAAGTGCGGATTAAGGGGCATTCTTTTTCTTCCTAATCTATGGTGCTTATAAAGTATATTTTTAAGAGAAAGCAAAGCAAAAATATTCTATTATAGAAATCATTATGACAGTCATCCTGAATATTTGTACAGTGCTAAAATGTTTTCTGATGTAATTTGGAACATTGCCACAACATGCACACAGCATTTGATAAATGGCTCGTTTCAAATGAGAAAAGTTTCACACAATCACCAAGAAGTGCAAACAGTAACATGGATCTATTGAGCAAAAGACAATGTTCCTGCTGTTTTTATTACTGAATCACTTACTGTTTGTGGAATCTTAATCTCTCTAGACTGTTCTGAACATTATTTTATTAATGTGCT
>NC_056744.1:1270496931-1270519431 GCF_019279795.1 Protopterus annectens
TATATATATATATATATATATATATATATATATATATAGGGGTCTACCTCGACCCAATGAAAGTACATTTCACTGAAATGTAATATGGCAAGCTCTGTTTCACTTAAGTGCATTTTTGCTGAAATGCACTTTCACGAAAATTCAACTAAGCGAACAGCAATGGGGGCTGTTGCTTAGATCGCAGCACAGCGGGGATAAGGGAATATTCCCTTTTTCACAATGTACTTCAATCTCGGAGTGAGAATATAAAAGTAGAGGGGTGTGGGCAGCGCAGCGGAGCTTGCCCCCCTGCATATCTATGGTTAGTGCTGTGTGTTTTTTATTTTGTTTTTTTTCCCCGGTTAATTTGTTTTTCTCGAAAATGCATTTCAGTAAAAGTGCACTTTAGTGAAAAACAGGTTGCATTATTAAGTTTCGTTGAAACGTAATTTCAATGGGTTAAAGTAGACCCATATATAGATATCTACATAGCTATATATACCTATATCTATACATATATATATATATTATATATATATATATATATATATATATATATATATATACATGTATATAGTCTACTTTCAAATCTGAAAATACTGAATTACCAGATTTCAGTATCTCGAGACCAGAATGTCAAAAGTTGTTTTTATCGTAAGTTGAAAATCCTGAGTGTCAAAATGTCGAACCAGTGTTGGTAGTTAACCAGTTTACTAGTCATTTGTGAGCTAACGCTGTAAATTTTTAGGTTGTGTAGGGAAATAGTATGGTGGACATGTCGTTCAGAACAGTGAGTCATTGGTAAGGTATGTAGGTATATAGAATTTTAAGTAGAAAAGTTAGTTTTCTTTTTTGTAGGGTAGGTTTAGTGTCTATAATCTGGTGTATTAGTGTATAGTGTTTTTGTTGTGTGTGAGCGTGGACGAAACATTATAGGTAGTTGTTTTAATATGTGTTTGTTGGTTGTTATCCTTTACTTCACTGTAGTGCGATCTTGGAGTTGATATATTTAAATAGTGGGGGGTGTGGGGGATGCAGGGGGGGGGGGGCTTTGCCTCCATATTTAAACATACAGTAATGTAAAGTAGTTTGACTTTGTTTTTTTGCTTTACTTCTGGTTCTTCATGTTCAATATTGTGAACTTTCAGTATTTTGAGTTTCGGTGATATAATTGTTCATTATTATGGAAATTCATGATTGTGATTTCGAGATACTGAAATTCAGTATATATATATATATATATATATATATATATATATATATATATAAAAAAACATATGCATATTTATATAACTATATACTTGTGTGCATCATGCATACATATATCATAAAGGAAGGTTTGCAAATGTTTTAGGGATATGTCTCTCTTTTGCAGAGTCCCTCTTTGGTGGGTTTATATGACTCTGCTTGATACTTTGCTGAGAATGTATGCCATCTATGAACTAGTTTAGCTTGAGAAGAAATTGCCTGAGCGTCAGTAGCCTATGCGTTGGCAATGATTCACTTGTTTAAGGAGATTTTTACTTCTTCAAGTTGGTGCAGCCGTGGAGTTGGTATGCATAGGTTTGGGGATGAGGGGCTTGCCCACCATATCAGGCAGTGTAGGGGTGGTGGCTTGTGTCCCTGCAAGTAACATCTGAAGGTTTTTTTTTCTTTTTTTTTTTCCTTTGTTTTTTTGAGATTTAGGCAATTTTTTTCTCTTTTTGTCCTTTCAGAATGTTGTCTTTCAGAAGTTTGCATATCCTAGTAGAACCTCTAGTTTGTCCCGGTCCCCTTCAGTAAAACACATCACACTGAATGACGTTCGACGACCTTTATTAAACTTCCATAACATGGTTTTGATAACCAATATTATTAATTACCAACAATAAACTGTTCCACAAATCAAGTAAAATACTGATGAAATGGATGTCCAAAGGTATTTATTGGCAGTAAAAACACAAAGAATTGAACCACGATAAACTCAGTTAACCCGGGTTTCGTCCTTACAGACCGTACTTCTTCAGAACAATGAACAAACCCTAATGGTTCATTTATATATACTACCTAATTAGTATAATGCACAGTTTAACTACAACTTACTGTTAATTAAATTAAAATTAAAACAATCAAGTATATTAAAACACACACCAAAGTAAAACTTCTTTGAAGGAAGCCACAAACACTGTAAGGATGAAACCCGGGTTAACTGAGTTTATCGTGGTTCAATTCTTCGTGTTTTTACTGCCAATAAATACCTTTGGACACCCATTTCATCAGTATTTTACTTAATATTATTAATTACAACTAAACATAGTACAGCTGATTTTAATCACAGAAAAAACATCCCTGTAATGTTAATCAGGACATCGTGACCTTACTTATTCTGACCCAGTAAGCAGCATCCATACCTCTACTCACTTACTTTACTTATGAAGCAGCATGCAACAACTCACCTCATATACCATTTATTGAATTACACATCCTCCAAGTCCTTTACTTATGAAGTAGCATCCACCAACTAACTCAGTATACCATTTACTGAATTACACCTCCAGCCGGATAAGCAGCGTCCTTACCTCCGGTCACTTATATTTACCACTTATTGCCTCCAACTGCTCATTTTCCTTTCCCAACTTATTAAAATGAACATCCAAGCACCAGAAGGGGAACAGAAGAGGGCAAGCCTGTCCCTCTTCTCTGCCCACCAGCCTGACCAGGCTGTTCCCCCCTCTCTTACCAAACTCCCAATCAAACCACCCATCAAAAGGCATAAAGCCAACCATCATTTGGTGCATGAGATCCTCTCTAACCAACCTGGATTCATGTCATCACCTCCCACAGTCCTATCCCATAAACAGCCAAGGTAGCCATTTGCTTAAACAGCTAAAAGTAACCCCGATCCCTCTACAATGCTGATGTGACAACCATAACCTCATAACCTAACATGACCTCTGTAAAATGGGTAATCTCTTCCTTACCTAACCACCAATAGTAGCCTCACCATGATTCCCTGATCAGTACCTACCAATTGCACTACCCAAAACTACACCCACACCAGGAAAAAAAAACAACCCACAAGGATTATGGACCACCAAAACTCTAAGAATCCCAATGTCACCCAAAACAAAAAGGTCAATGACTTGCCATCATGCCTAACTGCCACCCCATTTCCTGCCCAGTGGATATACTAATAACCCCAATCATATTTCCTTTCTTAATGGATCCATTTCCCAGTAATCCTGCAGTTGAACCCATTATCCCTTATAAGGCAAGAAAACTTTTGGCAACCAAAACCACTCTGTAAATGCAATCAATACATCCATGGAATAATAAACATACAAACTGTAGGTAAATAACCCTCCATATACCAAAGCCGACAAGAAAACTTTTGGCAACCAAAACCACTCTGTAAATGCAATCAATACATCCATGGAGTAATAAACATACAAACTGTAGGTAAATAACCCTCCATATACCAAAGCCGACCCTTGCAACCAACTTACTTTGACCATGGGTAATGTGCCACAATCTTCACCCTATCACCTGTACCATTCCAGCATAAGCCCCCTGCAAAATGTTTATAAATTACCATACCCTGTTGCCCATGGAACTGTAGTCATTGCAGCTAAATCCTCCTTAACCAACTAGAATTCCATGCCTTCTTCACAAACCTGCACCAAATAATTCAACAATCCATCCCCCAATCTCCTATGCCCTGGTGGCTACAACACCCCTACCACACTTCACTTATAACAGTTAACCTAGAGTCTTACAATACACATCTAATACTACTACCCCAACCTGACACACCTCTCCTAACAGCACCATGAAACCATAGCACCGTCATATCAACCAAGTCAACATGGACCCTATTCCCCCCGACTTCCTCTGCTGAAACTATGAAGCCTACTAAACTGACTAATTCAGAATTCCAAACTCCCATTCCAAACTTTTTCTATAACTAAAGGCAGGAAGTGACAGGTTACAAGACCTCCACTCTTGCCCCAAAACTCACTTAACTAACCATTAACCCAGCCCAATACTAAACCCACCCCCTTCAGTTGTTGCAACTTTAACCCACCTATGTAAAGTAACACCTGCTTTACCATGCTCTTAACTTACCTGAAGCACACCTGTTACCATTGGTAATCCCAGACTGTACGACTCTTATTTGCCTAAATGAGCACCTGAAATCATGTCATTACTTGCTGCCTTGATGCCTTCCCCCAATGTCCAGAACTCGAACAGCAGCATCACCTGTCAAATTCCACTTGCTTCAGATCCTCCAGCTCATACAACTCTGTACTTCACCATCTCTGCCTGAAACTCTGTAGTTCGTCATCTCCGCCTAAACTTCTGTACCTCCATCATCTGCAAAAGAAAAAACAAATTAAGCACCTTGATGTTATGAAAAACTGCAGTGTTTATTGCAGTCACTCAATCCACCCATTTATAGAGCTACCACACAACTGCTCAGCCAGATGGTAACAGAAATGATTCATGTCTCCTACAACATTTGGTCAGTAGAGGTGTGACACAGGTGTTTTCAAAATCCCCCACCTTCTACTAGTATGGTTGACACAACACAATTAAAGATGGGAATCAAACCCTTTACCCTGTGTATGTGACAAACACATCAACACTATGCCCACCCCTTACCACCTGCATTAAGCCAAATGTCCACTTCGGGGAGTCCATAGCAAACTCCTAGTATTGCAGGTAGCAGTAGAAGTGCATGCAGACCATACCTCCCAACATCTTCGAGCAAAACATCTGGACAAATTCATAAATAAAGGAAAAACATTTTTTTTTAAGTACATATTGCTCGTACAACTTATGCTGGTCTTACAAGCCAATATAACTAGTCCAGTATTGCATTAGCATGAATCTCCTGGAGAGTAGGAATTCAGCAGCCAACTGCCTGTCCTTATGTCCAACACCATTTATGAAACGAACCCAGATTACCATATTAAGTAGCCATGTATGAAATGTAAGGAACAGGAGCATGTGTGAAGCTCCCATCAATAGTGAGGCAAAATGTGGACATTCTGCAGAAATGCGAACTATTGAGAGCTATGCTATCAGTGTAGCCATTAACCAAACAAAACCAAATGAAACTCCCTTGAGCCCCCAAAACCTGCACTGACCAGGAATCACATGCCAACCAATCCTGCCACTTCAGCAACCCATACCAAAATAAAAGAAATCATTAGATCAAATAATCCTTTAAACAATTTTATGACCAACCTTTCATTCGCAAACTTAGTAATGGTCCTGGCTTAAAACAAATTATGCAAGGAAATAACAGCAAAATGCTTTTAAATCTTCTCCAATATTACATCTCACAGCCCACCAGCCGAGAATAGTTAAGCCCCTTTATACAATATCATATTTCACAACCTCTTAGAGCAAGAAATCTGGGCAAAGTCACAAATAAAACTGGGACAAAGGCCCAAAATAGGGGCAGCCTTACAAATATTGCTTTTACAAGCTTAGAAAAATGGTAGAATACGAGGTTTTGCTATAGCATAAATTTTCTGAAGGATATGAAGTCTGAAACTCGAATGTCTATTATTTCATAATTTCAGTCTTTCATGATTTGCCACTAATTCATCAGAAACCACAATTTTATGAAAAACAGACCAAAAATTATGAGGCCAGAATGTGGGCATTTGCGAAAATCTGTACAGTTGAAAGGTAATATGCAAACAATTCTTAAGGCAACCCATATCGCAAACACATTATAACTTTAAACCAACCTTTGTACCTTTACAATTAACATAAATAATTTACATGTGACACCAACTAATAAGGCATACCTATTTATCAGTCATTAACGCATAGATTTATTCTTCCTCGCAAAGGGTTACAGACCTATCGTGTACCCAGTTACCACCCACTTCTGTTTCCCCAAGAGCAACCATGCATCACAGCCCGTGAAACTTGCTACCACATGATGTAATAATCACACAACTAGAACAAACGAGCATAATACAATCCGCCATGCGATAAAAACACTGCCCTCATTGCCCATCCTGACTCCAATGTTTACCCTCCTCAAAGCAATAAGCAACAGGCTTTATTCCAGATGGCAACTTCTAATGCTCCTTGCCAGAGAATATAGGAAAGCCTGCAAAGCAGCAGCAGTTTTACAGCCTAGCCAATGATGCATGATAAAAATCCCCCCATCCATATAGACGACAAGAGAGAGTCCCCCCCCCCTTTTCTTTAACCACATGCACCCCAGACAGCACTCTACACCCATTTTTTTTTTTTTTTTTTTTTTTTTTTTTTTAAGTAGAACGCACTCTGGCAATCTAGCTACTCCAATTATAGATCATCCCTGTGATTTGCCAGAAACCACAATTTTATGAGGAACAGATCGACATATGAAGCAGTAGGGCAGTGCAACCTAAAACTGGGCATTCAGCAACAATATGCACAGGTGAGAGGTACACAGCAAATGGCCCCTAGCCCTCATCCAACTCCACAGTTAGCTTTCAGCCAACATCAAACCACACCTCTCAACCTCACAGTGCAGGAAAGCTGGAGAAAATATTCCCCATAATTCAGAAAGTTACCAGAGCAACAGGGCTGTGATTCATGCCATGTGCATATGCGACCAATGACCAGCACTCACGGGCATCTCACAGCCCCAGAAAACCTGCCTCCAAAAAAAAAAAACATTTTTTTTTTTTACAATGAACACTCCCCTGGACCATAATCACCAATGTAACTGACAATCTCCCACCAGCATTGCATCAACACAAACTGCCACTTGTCAGCAACAACCCAATACTCAAAATGTGGCCATTCAGGGAAAGTCTAAAGAGTTGAAAGGCATGCAGCAAACAATGCCCCCTCAAGCCAGAGCAACCATGCTTGTTCCAACATATCTCTTCTGAAAACCTCATTATTTAGTGACCCCAATCCTCAGATCGTCCCAGCAACTAGCCAGAAGACCACAAACTGTGCAAGGAACAGACTGAAAAGATGAGCCCGGACATCAACCGATGAGCGGTCACATCACACCTCTCAAACAAGAAATCTGACAAAGCCATTAACAAACAGCGAAATGAAGGCTCAAATTATTGCTCCCACAAACCCCGAGAGTTAATAAAATACAGGTTTTGCAGTAGCATGAAACCTCCAAAGGTTACCAAGTCCAAACCTTACATGCCTGTCAGTAATTCCTAACTTCCATCTTCCATGACTGACACCAACCTGCTAGAAAAGCACAACCCATGACAAAACAGTAAACCCGTGACAAATCCAGACCTTCCATGAAATTCATGGGTCCACAGCCACAATAACCGACAATTGCAACCACTTCTACGCCCCCAACCAAGACTCAGGAGAAATGATTTCCTTTGACCTACCACCAATCCACCAGAAAATTACAAATAAAAGAAAAAGGCACTGAGTATTTCCTCCACACTGTAGAGAATTCACGTCAAACCTGCTGCAAAAGCAGCACCATTACATGCGGTGCCCAAAGCCCGCAAAACATCCCAACTGCTCATCAAACCTCTCAGCCTCTTACTGCAAAAATCTAGCAAAGCATAATGCAATGCGGAACAATGACCTAAACTAGAGAATACCTCTCCATCTAACAGGGTATGATTAACAGAATCTGTGTCAGCATGCTAAGTCCGAACCCAAATGCACATCATTATTTAGTGAATTCCTCAGTAGCTGCATCAAATAATGAAGATGGACTCATCACATAAGCCTGTCTCAAGTTCAGCACAATCGGTTTCACACCATTCACCTTTCTCTCTCTCTCTCCATATATTTTATACATATATCTATTTTTTTCCTTTTCTTTTCCCCTTTATTTTTTCCTTTCTTTTCTTTTTATTGTTACCACTCTATAGGCAAACCAACAAGAAAGAGAGAGAAAAAACATTTTTTTTGAAAAGCCACCTCCATTTTATTACATAATAACTATCCACCTCTTTCATGCCAACTTCACTCATCTAAGGCCTACCTGTCCACCAAGTTACCTACAGGTCATCTGGGATGTAAACATGCAAACAGCAAGTTCAAGCCAAAATGTGATTCCTTACCCAGCTGGACTTGCCAAAACCCCTTAAGCCCTTCCCCACCCCTTATCTCATTTCCTCCTAATCAACCCTCCCTCCATTTAACCCTTTCATCCTCCCCCCTGCCCTCTTAACTCCCTCTAATATATTTGCCTAACTCCCTTCTGAAGATGTCCCTGGACAAATTGGTTTGTTGCCAAACCTCATTTATGCACATAAATCTGCATGTCCATGCAACACAGGGACATTTCATGTGTAAGTGTAAGATGCTTCTGTAGCTGACATTGCTATTCAACAATCAACAAGCAAAGTTATAATCCCTGAATTAGTGGATCATTTGATTTTATCCTATCAGACTACTGAGTATAATTACTTAAACGTGGTTTAAGTCTGATGTTTAAGCATAAAGACTGGGACTCATAGAATACTTGTGTGCATTGTTTGTATAGCTAGGCAGCACTGTACTTTGTCACAGGAGGTAAATAAGTTACAAAATGATTATGTTTTGGTAGGATTCACCCCATGTGGATGAAATAAAATGCAGTGAAGGAATAGGCAATTTAAATTAGTAGATTTAGTGAAGATAATGAAATATTATTTTATAAATCTGTAGAAAGGGATAACTCAAAGAAAATGCTGAAAAATCTGAGTGTGGTAGGTAGATATAAATAAATATTCTGTGTATATAGTTCATAGTATTAATAAAAGAAAAGCAAACAGTTTAAAAAAAAAACAGAGCAATGAAATGTATTCAATCAGTGTGGCCATTTTTTAAATACATTATAAAATCTACTCTTATGGCACTGACATCAAATGCTAGATTGTAAATATTGTGCTACTGTAAGTACTGTAGTGCATATTGTGTGTATGAACATTTGTTATGTATGAACATCTTTAGCCCCTAGTGGCCCAGGTCATGGGTTCATAGGTTTATAGTAGGCTAATGACCAATGGGGCCATTATACACCTAGCCATGCAAGATAAAGGTATCCTATAGGTTATCTTGCATTATTTTGTGTATCACAAGTAGCAAACAACCTGGGTGCATATGTTCTATGTGTAACAGGATGAGTAAAAACTAATCCTGAGAAAATAAATTTACATGCTTTACAATGATAGCATGGAAACATGCCTATTTTCTTAGGAACCTCAAGCCTGTCCCTACCCTTGTCACATAAAATCTGCTTTAAATGTATGACTCTATGACTCTAAAAATGGTATATACCTTGCCCTATGTATGTGCTGTGAATCATTCTACATAGGTAAAACTAACTGTAGGCTGAAGAATAGGATACTTAAGCATCTATCAGCTATACGATTGAATGATATACACAGTGCTTTGTTCCAGCATATTCACAAGTCTCCAGGACATTACTTGAATTTCATGGTGTTGCAATCTGTTCAAACTTGTAAAAGACGGGGAGATTTAGTTGCTTATATGGAATACTGTGAAACTTTATGGATTATTAACCTGGGTGCTGATAGAAATACAGGGCTTAATGGTGTAGTGCCTTTAAAGCCTGTTCTTAAGAGGCGTAGACCTCAATTTTAATTTTAATTGTTAAATTAATCAAGTATTGTGATTGGTTGCTTGTGTTTTAAATACTGTTCATTGTTTTATGCTGCTGTCTGATGAAGGGTCTTTTACCTGAAAGTGCTAACCTTTTTCATGGATTAAAAGCTATGAGTTTCTAGCCTGGTGGTCTGCTGAGTTTTCTTTCTTCTTTGTACATAATGAAGGGTGAGTTATACTCAGTGATGAGTCTGATTTGGGCTGAGTATAGTAGCATGATGACTTCTCTGGACTTTGATGCCATGTCCTTTCCAGATGAGTGACATAGAATGATTTCCTTACAACCTTAAGACACATGTTGATCAAAAGCCAAGTTGTTATCTACACGAGTCCCTAAATACATACTTTTAAGGGTGTTTTATTGATGAAGTAGTTTCCTGGAGTATGTTCCCAAAAAGTACTGTGCATTTTTCAGCATTAAGTTTTAAGCTGTGACTTTGACACCAGTTATTTGTCTGTGTTATACCTTCCAGTAAACTGTTAGTGTCATGGAGAGGTTCTATGATTGCTTCCAGCATGCAATCATCTGAAAACATGGCACGCCAGTGGTCTTTGACATTGGCCTTGACTGTTGAGAAATAGATACAAAAAACAAGTACAACCGTTCACAGAATAGAAGAGTCCAGCTGCCTCCAGGAAAAGAAAGTAGTTTGATTCAGTCACTCCTGTTAGAAACAGGCTACAAAAAACAAAACTTGGTATCCACAATGCTATATCTGAACAAATCCACAGTGAGTTGAGGATGTACAAATCAGATCTGGTAAAGTTCCTTTTTGTATGAAATGAAAGCACTTATCATTTTTTTATGAATAAATAGTAATTTATACTTGCCCAAGTCACTACACTTATAGCTTTCTTATGTGTTTCCCAACTAAGATGGACCAGGCCACCATCTACTGCCACTAGATGGAGTATGCCACATGATAGAATCTTTCTTGTGATTTTACTTTAAGAGGACTATCCATTCATTCTATTCCATCCAGTGACAGTAGGTGGTGGTCTGGTCTATCTGATTCCTCTTAATATAAAAATAAAAAAAAAATGATTGCTTGAGAATGTATGCTACCACAAAATAAGTTTAACAACTAGCTAGACAAGGTGATTTCAAGTCAATCAGACCAGCAGCATGAAAGTTTGAGCAAATGCAGTGATTTCAGCCTTAAATGCAGATAAATGTACAAAAAAATGAGTATACTTACAGCTTTATGTGCCTCCAGCTCATATAGACCAGTCACCGTCTACTGCCATTAGATGGAACATCCCGGTCCTCTAATTGTAAAAACACAAAAAATATTGTTTGAGAGTATATGCTACCACAAAACAATTTTAACAAACTAGCTAAGCAAGGCAATTTCAAGTCAATCCGACAGCAGCAAGAGAGTGAGTACATGCAGTAATTTCAGCCTTAAATGCAGATAAATGCAAAAATAATGCAAGAAACCAGCAGTCAATCACATAAATAGCTTATGGAAGGGTGAATTTTAAAATACAAGTATTTAGCTTTTACCTTGTTAAGAGAAGATGAAGGAAATCACTTCTGAGCCACAGCCAAGTTACCAAGCATTGCATAGTTGTGTGGGAAGAGCCATGCAAATGTGCAAAATTTATGCAGGTACTTAAAGCACAGGAAACTGTGTAGAATCCCTTTAGCATGTCCAGACACACAGGAATACAACAATTAAGTGGCAACAACAACTATGTAGTAGCAAATTACATAGTAAAACTGTCAGCTAAAGCTTCTCAAAAGAGCAGTCCTCAGCCGTCAGCAAACAGTATACTATCAGTCAGATGAAAGTGACTTAATGTGCAGAAATCGACAGATAAATGAAAAATAAAGCAGCAGCACTATAGCAAAGTTAAATGACGTGCAAAACCATAAAATAAATCTTTTATCTGCCAAGGATGCAATAGGATTAATTCAGGACCATTTAATAGTGCATGAAGGATGCCAAGCAGATGGGAGCTATGTGAAAATGACAATTTGTAGTAAGGGAGGTTAACTCTGGAACAATACTGTTTTGTTGGATGGGCTCTGAGTATTATGGCTCTATGTGAAATGATGGGTGGGAAATGTACCTAATAAGCTTATTCAACCAACAATAGCAATCAAAGAGGAGCGGGAGGGAGGAACTTTGGTATTCCAATTACCATAAGGGGCAGATAGAGCCAGTGTTAGCATTTTGGGGGCCCCCAGCAAATGTCAAGTTCAGGCTCCCTAGGCACTTCCAGTATAAGTATCACCCTGTCACTGCCTCCCCCCCTAAGCAACCTTTTAGATCAGGTTGCAAACCTTTAGGAGGAGTAATACACACAGACTGACCTATAACTAAAATTATTTTACATTGGAGCAGGTTAATGTATCACACTATGCTGGCCCATCTCACAAAGTGACAATTACACTTACTGACATTTAGCTACAACAATGATATATCAGAACAACTCTATGTAAAGGTCTGGACTTGGGTAAAATGGCATGCTAGTTCTACTTTTTCAGCCCCCCTACACATGCCCTGCAATTCTCCCCTCTGCCCCCCTGGGCTCCCCATGCCATGCACGTTACTTTTTTTTTCCTTTTCTTACATTTTATCTTACTGAAGCTTTTTCAAGAAACCATAACTTTCTATATGCTCTGATGTACACTATTTTTTTTCTTTTTACATAACCTTTTCATCCAGTGATGGCATGAACAGAAGTTATGATTAGGGAAAAGAATTCAGTGTTGCTGTTCAGCCTTAGTTTTCCTTGTATCCTCTCAATACACCTTTCCTGACCGAGGCAGTACAGTAATAACCGTTTATGAAATAACTCAATTAAGTCAGGGTCCAAGATGTCATAGTGTTATAGATGCTCTGGGATGCATTTAGAGAATTTTCCAAACCTTTTAATCCAATGGTGGCCTAAACAAAAGTCATGAGTAAGAAAAGAATTTCAGTCTTATTTTGTTTGTCTTTCAAGGAAGATATCAGCTGTGCCCAAGGCTAACTGTTGAAAGCTGACAAAGGAGTGTCTCACAATAAAGTAACAAGACAATTATTGTGAGGATACACAGGTCTTATCTGGGAATGCTGCCTGATTACCTACACCCCCGCCCAAAAAACAAAGACAATCACTGCCCATGAATCCTTATGGTGTTAGACTGGGATGAAAGCAGAGGTTCAAACTGCCACAGTCATGTATTTCAAGTGACTGCTGATATAAATATACATAGCATGCCTCCTCACTCCTCAACTGTAGCCTACAAATGCAGCCACCAGTATATATGCCTGATGTATGATTATGAGGAAAGGAAAAAAAAATGATTATAGTAATTATTCTGCTTTGTTACTACTAGACAATGCACTGCCCCTTCCGAAGCTATAGTAACCTTCTTTGTACACCTCTGAGATCTGTTGGAGAAGTAAAAAAAAAAAAAAAAACAATGACCACACTGTCTATCACTTGTCTGATCAGGATAAAACAGACAAACATTTGTGGGTTCTGTTCAAGCAGCTTTAAACTTAAATAAACTTATAAACAGACTGACTACTGCACTCAAACATGTTAACACTCTGGCTGTTCTCTAAAAATGACACTGCTGCCTGCACGTGCTCGCTATTTATATGCACGTGCTACATCTGGAAATACTTCTTAAAGGTGCATACACATGTTATGTTCTACACTGTCCTAAGGCCAAACACAAGCTATAATGACCGTATGTGCACATCTCTAAGGTATGACTGAGATGATAATTAAAGAAGTGATAACCACACAATCCCTAGCCCCCACCCAAAACAACTTACAGCAGCTTTCTGTACACACACATCTAAGGAGGGCTGGTTTTAGAATGGGTGCAATTGCAGGCAGAGGTCATTATCAACTTATCCTAACAGGGTCATATCACAGCCCTGTTCAGGTTAAAGAACATAATCAGACAATAAATACACTTTTCTCCTCATTTTTCCCCAGCCAGCAATAGCTTTTGTGCAGTCCCCACACAGTCAAGGATGATTAAGTTGCCCCCTGTATCAATTTATACAGTGTAGGGAGGGGAATCCACCAGAATACTAAAAGATCTAAGTATTTGAATGTTCTCTGATATATTTTATGCCTTAGCTTTTAAATGCAATTAATTGCTAGCTGCATTTTTTACTGATACCCAGAAAAATAATGTATGTGTCCTAGCATTACTGGGTGTGTGTACAGATAGAAGTCAGTAATATTTTTTACACACACACACACACACACACACACACACACACACACACACACACACACACACACACACACACACACTCACACACACACACACACACACACACACACACACACACACACACACACACACACACACACACACACACACACACACACACACACACACACAGCTATAGCAGTACAGTACTAGTTTTGCTCTTATTTCAGCAAATAGCAACATAATTTGCAACACTAGTACTGCCATACCAGATCAGTGTCTGTTGTTTATCAGTTGCCAAAAAGTTGCAGGGGTAAGTCACTTTTATTTACCTCATTGAGGAGTAATACATATCTGTCACAGTCCCTGATTTCACAGACTTTCCCTAATTTTGTTCATAATTCTGCTCTCTCTCTCTCTCTCTCTCCCTCTCTCTCTCTCTCTCTCATAAAAAGTTTTATTTGATGGTAAATCATTCAGGATTATAGTCAATAAATCCAAAAATCAGAGTTTTATACTTTTTATTGTCCAAAAATGCATGTTGATGCAAAAGGTGTTATCTGTTAGCGTTTTAAGTGAATTAGTGTAACATTTAGTGTATGTTCTTGATTTTGAGCCTTTATTCTGCTATTACTTTTGGCATTGTGCTGAATTATTCAGAAAAGGAGTTACAGTAAACGTTATAGTATCTGGTATTCTGCCAATATTTATAAACCCACTGAAAGAGAAAACCATCCCTGAAGATCAGAAGCATCAGCTCTTCTTAAAATCCAAGGTTTCCGCTGAGTAGAGTCACCCTGGGCTGCAGATCTCTCTAGAGCTTACCCTGCTCATGTTCATTATCAGCTTTATTCTAACAGGGTCATATTACAGCCATGGTCAGGTTAAAGAGTATAATTGTGATATTAATACACTTTTTATCTTCATTTTTCTATAGCAGCAGCAGCTTTTGTGGGGCCCCCACATAGTCAAACATGATGAAAGGGCCCCCTGCAGCCAAAACATAAAGGAAAACTTCTCTGGCCTAGTGATATATAGAATTAATTAACAAAGACCAGGATAGCAATCCAGTCAGTAAAGTAGATCTGTACAAACCAGATAAAATCAGACTCTTTATATTTAAGTATTACTCAATAAACAAAGTAACCAAAGAAAAAAACAAGTGAACTGTGATGCCTAAATAATTTAGTGCCTATCTCTCACACAGACAAAAACATTAGGCCAAACAGGTTTCTCAAAACTGAAAACAAAATGCAACAGGAGCAGGTAATACAGAAACCAGCTCTATCAATTTAAGCAATTACAGTTCAGACACAAAAGACATTGCTTGCTTCTTTGTTTCAAATCACTGGGAGGGAATCACACATTGCTTGCATCTGACCAGTCCACCTATCCAGTTATTAAATGGTAGGTTACTAATGTGGATGTTATTAATGAAGGTGGTAAAACGAGTCCAGTTTTGCCATACTCATAGTTTACAATAAGACAGGTGCCTCAACCTTCAAATGGCTTTATCCCATTTCAACTTTTGTATGGCTGGCATCCAAAGGACTGCTTACCACTGAAAAACAAAAATGTACGGAGAAGAGAAATCACCATTCATAACTGTGATAGAACACCATGCTCACTTGTAGGATAAACTAAAGCAGGTTATCTCCATAGTAAAGAGGATATACAGACAGTATAGGAAATGCAGTGAGCTTATAATATAATTGCCAGACTTAGAGAATTTAACTCTGGAGATTAGCCATCAGTATTAGAGCCTCCCAAGGAGAACAGATTTCTGACTAACTGGCAATGTCACTCAAGGTGACTAAAATAAAAAATGTAGTGAATTATAAGGTTAGTCACCCAAGAGAGTAAAATGTACCAAGTCTGTAATATTAATGTACATGGTCCACGGAATGAAAATTGTTCAGCAAGGTTGCAAGGCGAAGTTCACAAAAGAAAGTCCATAGAATCTCTACCTGAAGTGCGGTTAGGGAAATTCTTGTCAAAAGTACAAAATCAAGAAAAAAGAATCTCACTTAAGAAATATCAGAGTGCTGCACACATGCCTGGCAAAATTAAACTCAGAGAAGATAGCACAAAGGCAACAAATGGAATGAAGGTTAGACTCAGATGGTAAAGGGCATAGAGCCACAAAAACAGCCAGGAATGACATTCAAAAGATGCCATGTTAGGGGTGTCAGAAGACTCCCGGAATGAACTGAGCAGCCTGCACTGCTAATTCTTAATCCTGATGAAGTCTTAGACTTTGTAATGACTTTATGAAACTGAATAACATTTCAAAATCAGATAACTATACCCTGCCCCAAATTGAAGATTTGAGAGAAACTTGCAAGGCCCAGATATGTGACAACACTAGCTTTTATGAAAAAAAAAAACTGGCTGATACCACCCCACCACCACCAAAGAAAAAAACAGTCTTTTTAACCCCCGACATTTTTTCTTTAATACAGAGTGTTATCATTTAGCCTGCATGGCACTCCAGCTAACTCTGAGAGGCTGATGGATAAAATGCTGAAGATTCATTCTCAGTATATTGCATGATCATTCATTAAGAGGACTTGGAGTCTCACTTCCCTATAGAGACTTGTTTTACAATGTATAAAACAGGCTGGCTTACCTGTGAATACTTAGAAAAGTAAATCAGACATGGAGAAGCCAAGCATTTGGAATAGCATATGTAAAAGAGTTTCAAGATCATAACTAGTAGCAAACAGGAGCCATAAAAAACATTCTACTACCTGCCAGTAAAAGACTGGTGGAAATGAACTAATCTGGACATTAAAAAAGTCAGTTCTTTCTTTTTTTTTCACACATACTTATAGTCTGTTGTATAATACGGTATATACCACACAAATTCCAAGTAAGTACAATATTTATTTATTTTATCCCTATCAAGTGCAATATTAGGCAGCCAACTTAGGCAATGTGCAATCTGTAATGTATATTTTATTTAAATGGGGCAGTTATTATAACTTAGGGGAGGGTATACTTATTCTGTATTCAAGTGTTGGAATTTTTCTGCTCTTTTGTACAGGTTCTTGGAGTAGGATTTTATATGTTAGTTGTGTTCATTTTTTTACTTCTTTGTGTTGTTTTACTTTATGTTTGTACTATCAAGAAGGAGCTGATGCCTGAAATTTCATTTGGGCTACATGTGTGTGGTCCTAAATGACAATAAAGTGTACTTTGACTCTTTTCTTGGACTGTCAGCTTTCTATGTAATTCTGTGACAATTCCCTGTCCTTTGACAGTTCTTACAAAAGGGAATACTTCTGTCGAAGTGCAATGACTTCTTGAGACAGAGTTTTTTTAATGCACTGTAAATAATCTGCATTCTGAAAATGTGGCATTGACTCCTGATTGTAGCTAAGAATTTATTCATTTGGCCACATTCTGAAAATGTGGCATTGACTCCTGATTGTAGCTAAGAATTTATTCATTTGGCCAATGCATCAAAGGTAGGTTTAAAAGCTGTACTATCCCAAAACATTCAAAGTAAGCAATACCCTCAGTGCTATATCACAGGATGTTAAGCCAAACTAACTAATCTATCATAGACATAAATGCAGGATAAAAATATTCATCCTGCTCTTTTCATAGTAATAGGAGGTATAAACAACCTTTGCCCTATTTCCTTGCAGTCAGTTCTTAGCACCTGTGATTGGTTGCCCTTAGCAAATGATTACAGTGCTTTAATGGCAATATCTTATCATATAACTAGAGGCTGGCACAAAAGAGATATAGACACAAGAATCTTCATGGATATTTTGATGTTTCCAGTTATGATGACTACTTTACATTCTGGCAGTAGTACTTTGGGAAAAGCAAATAACACTGTCAGCAGGGATAACAGTGTTGCTGTCCATAGCAGAACATAGACTTTTTCTTTTAATTTATTTTTGCCACAGTTGACAGTGGGCTGGGGGTAGAGGCATACTTCTCAAATTTCTATGATTTTTTGCCTTATATCTTATTTTGCTCCTTGCAAAATTAATGGCTTTATGGTGAATTCTTCATGAGCATTTTAACCCTCTCTTGCAACTGTACTTCATTATGAAGAACATTCCTCATATTGTTTCTTAAAAATTCAATGTTCTACACTCTTCCATACTAAAAGACCTTGACAAATTCCTTGCCAAGAAACTTTTCTTTTGTTTAATAAATATCTACGGCATGGAATGCTGAAGAATACTGCATTATATTATTTTATTTATTTATTTATTTTACATTTGTTTACCGGGATGGTCTGACTGGATATATGTCCATTTTCAGCAGAGACCCAGGGAGAAAAGCTCCAAGTTAGTTGATTAAAATAGTAACATTTACAGATTAACATAGTTTACAGTCTTCAGTAAGGTTACAAACATTTATAGAACATGGTTGGCACAATTAGTACAGGCAGCTAAGAGTTTCACACAGGGTTTCACACAGATAAGGACTTTATCCCTTAACGCACTCTAGATATGCCACAAAGCAAAGTTATATACATTTTAGAGTCAAATGACAGATTTAACTAGGCAAGGTATCCAATACCAGCGGTAGGTGTTAGTCAGGGTTTGAACAGGGACATTGCCAGTGCATTTGAAAGTGCAGTTTGAGGCTTTTTTGAGCTGGGTTAGAGAGGGCTGGAGAGTAAGTTCAGCAGGTGGAGAGTTCCAAGTTTTGCCTACAGAGTTGGCAAACAGAGAGTCACCAGCCACATTTATGCTTTTGTTTGTTTGAAGTTGTTCATGTGACAAGAATGCTTGAAGGAACATTTAATGATCACACTGTAAACTTCCTAGCTGATTTTGTGAGTGTTCCACATTTTGCCAACTGTCACATATTATAAGAGGTAGTATTCTACATTTGGGGATTGAAGGTTGACAGCTATGATAGACACTACAAATTGATGTACATTTGGGTTACAGGCCTCATGTATTTCACAAAATGCATACTGATCCAAAGCGTGTTCTTGTAGCAACTTAACTGCATAACAGCGTTATTTAAAATCTCTGTGTGACTTTAACCTTTGTCTCCCATTATATATTTATTTATTTATTTAGCCAAGAGGTTAAAAGCTGTGGGGTGGCAGGTGTAGGGGTCCCTGTAGTAACACCTTCAGCCATTAAGCAGCAACTTGGATACACTGCTTTGTCTATTTTTTATTTATTTTTTTGCTACTTTTGTCAATCACAGATGATAACCAAAAATGTCTGTATGCCTGTCTGGGGATGGGGAGGGATCATTGCTGTCAATAATTCCTCATTATAAGGAGAGTTCCTCAATTTGTGAGCTTGACTGTTTAAGCGTCCATATTCTGTACTCTTCAACTTTGACAGGGTCTATCACATATTCATTGTTTTTTTCACATATAGATATCATAAATAATATTGAATCATTTGGATTCATTAAAAAAGCTTTTTGTAGGTACAAGGAAACAGTTTTATTTATCATGCTGTGAGCTTCCTAGATGAAGTTGTTACCAAAGGTTCCATATTTTGCCTTTTGTTTTATATTGTCAAAGGCAGTGTTGCATTCATATTTTTTAGATTGTAAGTTAAGTATTATGGGAGACATTTGGTGAAAAACTGCAAATTGCATGCTGAGGCTAATCAAATTACAAATACAATTGTTGTGGCTTAGTAAGTGGGGGAGTTGGAGTGTTGAATGAGCTTAATATCTGAAATTTCAAATGTGTAGTATGTTACTGTGACTGATTTTCTTTCACATTTTCTGAAAAGAAAACTAGCTAGGTCTCTGGGCAGTGATAACAATGAATACTGCTTTCAGTACAAATTAATGTGTATTTATTTTTTATTTTTTGGAAATCAACATAGGGATGAGGTGCCCTATAGCATCATGTAGAAATACATTACTGTGGCTGTCATTTTTTTTCTTCTCTATAAGACATGAGAAGTTTAGAAAATATGGGTATATAGTCTGAGACAAGTGATCCATGAATGAAAACAACAGTTAAATGATTGCTTCTGAATGATTATTGATATGTTTTTGGTTTTCCTTAGGACAGTATCTATCAAAGAGCAACATAGGCATGATACTTATATGACTCCTTCACAGACAAAGCTAGTTTACTTTCTTTAAAAGAGTACAAATCTTTTGATCCTGATGTATGTATTTTGTGCCCAAGCATCTTATTTTATGTCCCCAAACTGCCTTTGGAAACTGACATATGGCATCTTATACAGAGTCAGCAAATGCAGCATTTCAGAGGGATTTTATTACTGCCACAGTCTGATGTTTTGCATTACACTTCTTTGTTTTTTTTTTTTTTGTTTGTTTGTTTTTCATTAGGGGTGCTGTGGTGATGTGCTGCTCAGTACTCTGAGTATAACAGTGGCTTGCATACTTATGTTGAAGGTAAAAATGCAATTTATTTTTATCCTGACATTGATGTTATTTTGGTTGCCCTGTCTTTTGTCATTTGCTTCACAGTGAGTGACTGTGTGTGTGTGTGTGTGTGTGTGTGTGTGTGTGTGTGTGTGTGTGTGTGTGTGTGTGTGTGTCTGTCTGTCTATGTGTATATGTATGTGTTTATAAATATATATACACACACACACACACACACACACACACACACACACACACACACACACACACACACACACACACACACACACACACACACACACACACACACATAAAATAAGAATGTCTTCTGTACAGAAATACTGTCATTTGGATCTAATGTGGAATTCATATCAGAATGGCCTTTATAAATTGACTGAATGTTCTCAAGTTTTATATTGTTGCAGAGTAACAGACCATTTCTGACATCTGGTGTTTCAGTATACATCACACACACTGATATATTCAGTATTTTATGCTCTGGTTAAATACCCTGCCATATTTTTGAATTTGGTCTTTCTGCAGTTTATCTTTAGGCACTGTAGATTTAGCACTGATCTCTCTCTCTCTCTCTTTCTTTCTCTCTCTGTCTGTCTCTTTCTGAGGTACTGTGCATTAATAAAAAGCCCATTAGATAAGCTCTCCTCTTTTATGTTCATTGTATGCAGTGTATATTAGCAGCACTTTGTATAATGGTGTTTTATCAGTAAATTAAATTATATTGATTGCCTTAACTGGCTGTTTTCAAGTCCATTTTCATTGTGGCCCAAATCATAGCTGGAAATGTGTCTGTTTGGACTAGTATACCTGTAGTTTAACAAAAGCTAGGTAAGTAAGTAAAATAAATCTAGATAATGGCACCAGAGAAAATTGCATGCATGTGTTCCTTGATTGTGGTATAAATGCCATATACATCTTTCAAATAACAATCTTGCTACCCCATTAACTCAGTCACATGCATTGCAACCAGCAGCGGCCTTAGGTCAACTGGTGCCCTTGGCAAAAGGGCTCCATGGCACCCCCCACCACACTACCTGGTGCCCCCATCCTGGTCTAACTACATCAAATAAATACTGGAAAAGTGCCCTGCTAGACCGGCGCCCTAGGTGGCCACCTAGCTGGCCTATGCTTAAGGCCGGCTGTGATTGCAACTCTAAATTGGGGGTGCAGTTTAAATGTTGAATCTGAGCCTGAATTTAAAGCCCTATTTATATCTTCTCCTAATGTTATGTCACACTGAAACACCTTTAGTCTTATACTCCTCAAGTGTTCTAGTTATTTTGTGGAAGTAGCTGATTGAAGATTGAGATATATATAAATGCTCAACTTGTTAAAATCTTCTTCAAGAAAATATGTTCTGCCCATGCTGGAAAGTGTGGAACATTTATGAAGAAGACCAGGTAATCGTAATATAAACTAATTGTTTTATGTTGGTGATGGCAAGTTATTGTGTAAAGGGAACCTGACATTTTGCATGAAGAGAGAGAGGCCAAGCTCCTAGGCATCATGAACTCCCACTAGTACTGTATTTCTGTAGAGGTTACTTTCTGAATTTTGGTTATAAAGGTTCTAATGTTTATTGGTTCATAGATGTTTACTAGGCAGCCAGAAGGACATTTTTAAGCCTAGCCATGCATCCCAAATCTCTTACAAGTTCTGATACCCTTGACAAATGTAAGAAAGGGCTTGGAAAATGAAACATTTACAAGAAGGGGCCTGGGAGAGGAACTATTTACAGGCTGGCTGTGTCCATCAGAGACACCAGTGCCAAACCAGAAATGAATTTCCTGTTCCCCATCCAATTGTCCAAATTCCACTTGAATTTGGTTAGGGAAGAACTCTGATTCACATGGATGGGGATACTGTTCCAGAGACAGGGTAGTCTGTGGGATACAGGCAAGGTTTAAGTATTTAAAATGGGTAATTCTGGTGCTGTTTCTTTTGTGGATATGCAGGAGGTCCATCAGAGTGGATCTGACAATGCCTTGTATGTCAGGTATAGATCTCCCATCGAAAGCCAGACGGAATACAGGGATATGGCCTTGAGGGAGTCTGCAGAAGACATTTTACTTATGCCCCATATTCTGTTATTGCGGAACCTCTGTGGATGTTCCAGTTGTTGGATGTACCTGGTTAGGTACATACTAAAGGGAGACATTGTACTCAATGATAAGTATGATGGATGCTGAATACAGTCAATGACTTCTTTGGACCTAAATGCCATACATTTGTTTATAAGTTGTACAACACAGAATGATTTCCACATTACTGTATACACATGATGGTCAAAGGTTAGATTACTGTCTGTGTGTGTCCCCAAGTTCCTGAATATCAGGTCACCTCTTAGGGTTATGTTGTCAATATGACAGTTCCAAGGGGTGGATAACTTC